>NW_026716364.1:0-17575 GCF_029784015.1 Lycium ferocissimum
CCATACCGGACTTGCTCCATGTTTTCCTCATAACCATGCAATGTGGATGAGGGAAATGAATAAAAAAAAGTCGTGAATCATGCCCTTGACGGGCGTAACACTGTCACGATTTCCTTCAATCCTCCCAATACAAAATTCTTGTTAGCAAGTATGACAATCATATGAATATTTCAGTATACTTGGAAATAAAGACGAAAATCAAATACTCCTAGGAATACATATTCTAAACAACGCAATACCCCTTTCTAGCCATGATGAATAATTAATTCCCATCCCATGCATATAAACCTCAACAATGGTAGCACTCAAATAATTACTCATTATTACCCTAGTTACTATTTACACATAATTTCCATTTGGTTTTCAGAGTATATCCATCCAAACTCCGTGTCCGAAGACCTAATCATGCAATCTCCCATCCACTCTAAGTGTATTTACGATTCACTAATCAAAATCTAACTCAAGTAAGCCATAACCTACCTTGTTGACGAATAACTAATTGAATTTTCATAAATTACTCGCCTTTCTAAACTTCATCCGAATCCATGAGAGATGATAGTCATGGGGAAAGATGTGGAGAAAGTAGGAAGAGTCTCTTTTCTTGGTGTCAAGGGTTTTTCCTTCTCGTCAAAACCTAATAGTAGCCTTGGAGAGTCTTTTATTAAAAAGGAGGGTGAAAAGTAGACTAAGTGACCAAAACGCTGCCATCGCGCCTCGTCCGGCTTGCGGAAGAGGTCTCGCTATAGCGGATAAGCCGCGATGTGGAGTCCTTGACCGCTATAGCAACATTTTCTGTCCGGCGCACAATTTTTAACACTTTTCAAAACTGATTTTTCCCACTATTAATCCTTAAAACAACCCATGGGGCTTATTATTTACGACCATAGACTTAATTTGGGCATGGTTTCGCGAAGTATTAACTAACGACCGGACCAGCCGTTACACCAGATACCAATTAAACCACCGTTGGTCCCCGAACGACGTAGGGTGAGGTAATTGTCACGCTCCTGGACCCTACACCATAGGAGGTAGGATTTCTAGTTATCGTTGCGGAGAAGGAAAAATTTCAACAGAGACGGAAAAACGCGAGCCCATACAGCGGTCAAATGACGGCTATAGTGGTACCACAGCAGCAATAGATCTATCACCGTTGTTCCATCGGCCAGAATCAAAAATATATAGGGTGAATTCAATTTACCCCTTCCCACTTCCTATTTATTCCCCCATAACTGAAAAAAACCCCTCCCCTCCCACGAAATTCTCTTCCCTTATTCCACTACCTAGTCCCCTCATCTCCCTTCTCACTCCCCTTATAACCACTCTACTCTCACCCATATACTAAAACTCTACACAAAATTCGAGAAAAAGAGGGAAATCTCTCTGTACGCCAAGGTTCACTTTTCTTGCAAGGCTTGCAGATCTTCCGTCATTTCAAGGTATGTGCTCTCTTTCATTGTTCTAAGACTTGATTATGGCCTTCTATTTTGAAATTTCCATGCTTGACTTGCTAGATTTTGAGAAAAGTTGGTTTCTTTGAACAAGGGTTTTGATTTCTTAGGGTGGGAAGTTTCTTGGATCATGTAAGGTTATTTCGTCGTTCATATTATTCTAGCAACACTCCATACTAAAGATCTGCTTAGAAAGGGGTAGTTTATGTTGGGTGGGGCTGTTTGTAGTGGTGCAATTTTTTGATGTTCTTGTTAAAAATTTTGGTGCCCTTTGTAGTTGGAATAGGGTGTTATAAGTTGTAACAGTCATGCATGCTATCATACTAGTTGATCCTTAACAAAAATGGGGGAACTATGATGAAAATTTGGGTTTCCTAAAAGTTGGTTTTTGGAGGTTTTTTGGATTGGGGAAGATGGGTCCGCTGCGGTAGACCTTTTATCGCTGTAACGGTCCCGCTGTGGTGGAGGTTAGTCGCTGGGAGTGGTCCCTTCTGTTAGGAGGTACCCATTTGTGCTGACTGCTCGCTATAGCGAGCTCGTACAAATATGAGGTGTGCTGCCATGGCGACGCCTTATCCGGCCGTAGCGCCCTTTAATCGCTATAGCATTTCCGCCGGGGCAGCTGTACTCCCACCACCGCAGCGAAGCTGCTTGAGGAAGAAACAAAAATTTGGGATTTTCTACTACTTTATGCATGGCCTATCACTGCTAAGTCTTAGTGCCACAAAATTCTAACTCGGTTTTTCCGTTTTTCAAGCTAACTCTCTCACTCTACTATGGCGGATTCACAACAACAACAACAAGAACAACAACAACAAGGACAACAACCACCAGCTCCCCCCGTGTACGCTAAGTTCGCCTCCCATACTTGCAATAGGCTTTACATGGAACAGCAGACTAAGGGCCTGCTCCACGAGCGGGCCTTCATTATAGATTGAGTGGAGGAGCTGGCCCCGAAGTTCTATCAGCTTCTATATCACGTAGGTTGGGGTCCGCTAGTCGAGGAGATGGGGAATGCTAATTATAACTGGGTCAGAGAATTCTATGCTATGCTTCCTGCTGTTGACTGGACTGGCCCAGAGCCGGAGATTACTATCAGGGGGTCAACATAAAGGGAGGTGCTGAGGGCCTTAATGCTATTCATGGGCAGCCCAACCCTTCACAGGCTGAGCTTCGAGCTAAGGACCATGAGGGGAACGGGCCGTGGTTAGTGAGGATGCTAGTGAAAGAGTCAAAGAGAAGGAAGGCTACCTGAGGTGTCACCCATTTTACCATTAGGAGTCGACACTTCACTCCACAGGCTCGGAGGTAGCTGAACCTTGTTGCTCGACGGGTTCATCCTTCGAGCAATATTACTGATGTCACTTACCCTTGAGCCCTTTGGCAGCTTGCATTTTGGATGGCATGCCCGTGAATTTGGGGATGCAGGTGATCGAGAAGTGGCGGAGTTTTATAGCCAAAGCTGGCCTGAGTTTGATGTTTCCCTCCTTGATTACCCATTTGTTCCATAATGCTAGGGTACCTATGGAGCGTGGGGACCGCTATGTGGAGTGTGATGTCGCTTTTGACCCACTGAAGGTTAATAGAGAACCAAGCAGGGGCAAGAGAAAGAGGGTTGGACAGCGATGACAGCGATGGCCTATAGGGCGGGAGTGGTCCGTCACAGACCCCAGGTACCTTAGAGCACATGGAGGCAGATATGGCTGCGGTGAAGGCGGCCATGATGGGATTTGCACGGCACTCAATGGAGTCCAGGTCGTCAAGTGGTGCTGCTAGTACTGGCTATTTCACTACTGATTAGATAAAGGGCTATATGGATGCCCAGACCAAGATGGAGGAGGCTGTGGATGACTTGCAGAGCGCCTAAGGATCCTTGGCCTAGGCCCATGTGGATCTCCGGGATGACTTGGACAGGGAGAAGAAGAAAAGCTGGGCTAGGGACAAGCTGTTCGTGAGGATGTGGAAAGGCATCAAAAGCCTTTTAAGGCCCTAGTTCCGAGGGCGAAGCACCCCAAGGTGACCATCAGGGATGCCTCTCAGTTCTTCTTCCTTAGCGCGTCCGGACTTGGCCGCGAGGACTTTAGTGACTCGAAAAATGGTGGTGACGAGGCGACTAGTCGAGGAGTGGCTTAGAGATCCCCTCCCCCCTAACATATCAGCCTTGGTTATCACTTGCCCTTGCAGGGCTTTATGTTCGGACAATTTCTTGTTTTTGGGATGTTTGGATAATTCTCTTTTTTTTTTGTTTTTTTGTTTTTGGGGCGGGTGCCCCGGTTTAAGGGTTCTTCTAAGACAATTGCCCTAGTTAGGCTGATGCTTTTATGTAGGTATTTGCTTTGGAATCGGTTTCTTCTTGGTTTGTTGATGAATTACACCGGTTGGGAAAAATAGGGGGCAGAGAGAGAAGCTACTGGTTCATGGTACCGCTGTGACGGTACAGCTATGGCGATAGGAGTCGCGCTATAGTGGGTTTCTGCAGAAGTTGGGTCCGCTATAGTGGTCCAATGCTCGCTATAGCGAGCCCGCTGTAGCGGTCCACTTATCGCTGCAGCGGTGCTACAGTACCAGTGGGCAAATTTTTATTCCCACCAGTCCAGGTCACTTAGGGGCTCGCTTGTTTTTTTTAGTGTGTAACGACATGGTTTTCACCTAACCAGTACGAATGCACCATTAACTTGCTAACCTTCCTAAAATAAGCACACCATCTTCAAATCTTACACTATCACGAAAATTTTCGTTCGTGCACACAGTTAATGCGCACCTACTCGTGGAAGCTTTTTCTTGAGTCAATATAGAAAGATACCTATTAGAATCGACAGATACCAATTTGATCGTCAAGATACCAATTGGAATCAACCGGATACCAATTGGATCCAACTAAGAGACGACGTAATGGGGGTAGCACGATAGAATGAATGGAGGGAAACTTCTACATGTCCGATAGCCTCTTGCGGAGGAGTGCGCACATCATCGTACCATTCCACAAGGCTCTACTGGACGTTTGCTCTTGTACTTATGAGACCGGTAACCTAGGATCTGATACTAACTGTCACGACCCAACCCACGGGTCGTGCGGGCACTTACTATATTACTAACCTGGTAGGCGAACCCTTACCAGCCAACCCAAACATTCAGCCAGTTTATAATAAACAATTTTTTAAATATCACAAGATTAAAGTAAAAGCTCTTATAGACTTTGTTTTAAATACAAGAAAAGGCGAAAAAAAAACTCCCCAGGACCTAGTCTAGACAGGTACAAGAGCTCCTATTGTACATTAAGAAAAAATAAATGACACAGTCTCTGCCTGGAGTGAGATGAGCGAGGCTGTAGGAGAATGCCTGGTAATCCACATGAAGAAACTTCAACTTAAACCTGCAATATGCCTACACCCAAAAAGGATATAGCAAGAGTAGTATCAGCACACCACACGTACTGGTAAGCATCATAGGTCGACTAAGATTAGTTCACGCAATACAATATAGAGTTAATAAGATAAGCAGATAAGTCAAGACCCTAAGGATTCTCAATATAGGTTATTTCACTCTCACGAACTTACCTTTCTACTCCCAACTATTTACTTCTTTTATCCCCATAGGAAATTATCGGTTATCTAACTAGTCATTTGAACCCATTCCACCTTCCCTTAAGCCAATTCCCTTAAGCCAATTATTTAAGTCTTATCTCCACATTTACCCTAACCTCTAATTTATAACTTTTAGCCGTAGAGTTTTTCTACCCAATTCACTTATTACAATGTGATGCA
The DNA here is from genome assembly GCF_029784015.1 of Lycium ferocissimum. Taxonomy (NCBI): domain Eukaryota; kingdom Viridiplantae; phylum Streptophyta; class Magnoliopsida; order Solanales; family Solanaceae; genus Lycium; species Lycium ferocissimum. Next base: position 5,213 of record NW_026716364.1, read on the forward strand.
CCCAAGGAGCAACTTATCATTTGAAATCCGCTCTTACACTTACCCTCATAATAGCCACCATCTTACATAGCCTCAACGAAATCATAAGAGCTGCACAATGCAATATAACAGACTGACAGTACATAAACATAAGGACATAGCAGCATGAAACGCAATGCAATGCAGATGCGATGCAAGGGCCCAACCACGCTGTACATACATGCAAGCTGATGTCAATACTTAGTAATCATAACCTGCAGGGGACCCATGGTGTCCATGTACCACTCGTTCCGGATACTCATCGGGCCAGAGCCATAAATCCTCCGCTCCGGAAAGAACCTCAGACGCGGATCCACATCATATAGATTTCTCACCGTTACATTACTGCTAATGATTGGCTGACAGATAGTACCTCATATTCAACCCAACTCGGCCATATGACCAGATAACACAACTGACGCATACTCAGACTTCTTGCTCTATGTATTTCCTCATAACAACATGCAATGTATGCAATGATGCAAATGAATAAAAAAAGTCGTGACTCATGCCCTTGACGGGCGTAACACTATTACGATTTCCTTCAGTCCTCCCAATATCAAATTCTTGTTAGCAAGTATGACAATCATATGAATATTTCAGTATACTTGGAAATAAAGATGAAAATCGAATACTCCTAGGAATACATATTCTAAACAACACAATACCCCTTTCTAGCCATGATGAATAATCAATTCCCATCCTGTGCATATAAACCTCAACAATGGTAGCACTCAAATAATTACTCATTGTTACCCTAGTTACTATTTACACACAATTTCCATTAGGTTTTCAGAGTATATCCGTCCAAACTCCCTGTCCGAAGACCCAATTATGAAATCTCCCATCAACTCTAAGTGCATTTACGATTCACTAATCAAAGTCTAACTCAAGTAAACCATAACCTACCTTGTTGACGAACAGCTAATTGAATTTTCATTAATTACTCGCCTTCCTAACCTCCATCCGAATCCATGAGAAATGATAATCATGGGGAAAGATGTGGAGAAAGTAGGACGAGTCTCTTTTCTTGGTGTCAAGGGTTTTTCCTTCTTGTGGAAACCTAATAGCAGCCTTGGAGAGTCTTTTATTAAAAAGAAGGGTGAAAAATAGACTAAGTGACCAAAACGCGGCCACTGCCCCACCTCGTCCGCTGCGGCGGACGGGGTCTCGCTATAGCGGGACTGCTATGGCTGTCCATTTCCTGCCCCGGGCCCACAATTTTTAACATTTTTCGAAACTGATTTTTCCCACTATTAATCCTTAAAACAACCCATGGGGCTTATTATTTACGATCATAGACCTAAATTGGGCATGATTTCGCGAAGTATTAAATAATGACCGGACGGGTCATTATAGGAGCATGTGTATACTAGTGCATATTGGCCACTGTAATTGCATTTGCATCTCATTCTAAATTAATTTGATCCTCGCTACTTGACTTGTACATGTGTCTTGAAGAATCGGGTTTGACTTGCTTACTTGGTATTTTATGGAACTTCACATGGTTGAGGAGTAATTCTTACCTTACATGTTGGTTTGAGTTGCTTACTTGATTTGTGGACTTTCTATTCTTTACTTGCTTAAGTGATAATAACTTCTTGATCTTGTTACTTATAAAGTATGGAGGTAAGTATCGGAAAGACCAACCCTCGCCACCGCTTCAGTTTTATGGTCAATCAATGATGCTAATGAGAACATTTATTTTCCCATACTTACTCCACACTTATTGCACCTTTGTTTGCAGGTTCTGTTTCGAGCTCGAATAGTGGACAAGTTATTGCTGATTGTTGAGGTATAACTTTTGAAGTTATCGGGGTGAAATATTGATTGTTCCACAAAGCCTGGACTCCATATCTATCTTACTTTTACGTCTTTACTTTTGGGATAATTACTTTTCTGTCTTTACTTCAAAAACTATTTTTTTCAAATTGCATGAACAACTATGGCCAAACGCAAAGAAAGTAGTATCTAGTCATTTTTTTTTTGTGCGGATTGCCCTTTAAACGCACTAGTCTTTAATTTTTGCCTCTCAAATTGCTAGTCTTTAATTTTTGCCATTCGCTTAAAAAAGTGGCCAAAAATATTCGAGGTTTTGGGTTTGAACCCCACTCAATTAAAAAAAAAAAAAAAAAAAAAGAATTTCGCAAGGCAAGACTTTTGGCGAAACCTCTGCCTTAAGGCTTAACATTTGCCCAAAATTAGGCCTATTCGGGCAAAAGTTAGCCTTAAAATAAACCTCTACCTTAAGGCCTAATTTTTGCCTGAATAAGCCTAATTTTGGGCAAAAGTTTGCCTTAAGTCCTAACTTTCCCCTGAATAAGCATAATTTTATTACAGAATTCTGCTTTACAATTATTTTTTTTGACTGAACCAGAATTTGTGTCTAAAACTTTAGAATATTAAGCGAAGGATAAAAATTAAGCATGAGCAATTTGAGGGACAAAAATTAGAGACCAGCGCAGACTAAGGGCAATCGTGCAAATTGGCCGTATCTAGTTAGGTCTATGTATTGTTTTAATTAAAAAAGGAGAAACAATAAGGAAAATCAATCCAAAAGGCAAAGAAACAACCACGTGGATCATTACATTCCACTCTCGTGAACTTGTTAAACAAATTAAAATAACAAAAAAGCATTCTCCACACTTGCCACTTTCGAGTTTTTAACAGACAAAAGCCTCATACTACCTAAAAAGAATTCATACTCATCAAATTCACAGTTCTTGATTACAAACTGAGGTTCTTGAAATCTAAAATCCAACATCCAAATGGCATCCTTTACTTCTTCTTCAGTATTTTCACCAATATGCCCCTTTTTTTCTCAACCCAAACTGAACCTTAGTTTCAAAACCACTTGTAGCTCTTCCAAATCTTCATTTTTCCAATATGGTTTCTCTTTACCAACTACCAAATTATCAGGTTCTTCATTGAAATCTAAGCTTATGGGCACCATCTATGCTAGAGCTGCTACTGAAAAGACTATTTATGATTTCAGTGTTAAGGTTATATTCTTTCATCTTAAATTGATTGAACCATGTTCTAAAATTAAGATTAGTTCAATTTCTTTAGATATGATTCAGATAATTAGAGACTATATAATATGTTAAATTGCATCTTTTGGGATGAAATATGTGTTACTCCCTCTTTTTCAATTCGTTCGTCTTACCTTTTTAATCCGTCTAAAAAAAACAATTCTTTAATTCCGTTTAAGACCACAAGATTGAAAAATCTTTTTTACTTTTTAAAACTCCGTGCCAAGTCAAAACCAGACATGCAAATTGAATGGGGTGTGTATTTTCTTTTGTTTAGACTGTTGAAGGAACATGTATCTGTTGTTTCAGTGTTAATTGGAATTTGTATTTGATAATATGATATTCCCAATATGTATATTGTTACAATTTGTCTTGAAGTTTGAATCTAGCATCCTATTTAAGGTGATTACATCATTAAATCTTTTTTTAATACAGAAATTTATATTAAATCTTTTGTTTTCTACAGTTTGCATCAAATCTAATATACCGAGTTTGTTAAAAATGTGACGGAGAAAAAAAGGTGTTACTTTTTGGCAAACTTAAAAGGACAAAAATTGTTCAAAGCATATTTAAGAGACTATTTTGAACCTACTTCCAAATATAAGGGATCATTTTTGTCATTTTATCTTAATTTGTAGTGTGAGTCTAGTGAGAATAGTTAAGGAAAAGAAACCTTGTCTAGTGTATACTCTTTTTTATTGTTGCTGTTAAAATGTATGAGCTTTAGATATTCACAGTTGGATATTGGTATGATCTGTTAGGATTACTTGAAATAATGCCGTAAACTTATATGCTTTACTCTTTGTGATGGATGCGTTAATCAAGTGATTGGAGCAAGTCCATCCAAGGAGGTTAACTAACCGGGATTAGAATATGTGTTTTTCCACGAGAAGGAGATATTGGTTTCACACCGTCTATTTGCCGATGACACATTGATGTTTTCCAAGCCGAATCGAGATAGATTCATGCACATCGTGTTATGTATCTATGCCCTCTTTAGAGTTACTGAGCATATTCCAATGGATGGAATTCCGGGATGTATGATGTATTTTTCCACAATACACTGTAAAATTAACACCAACTTGGTGTAGCATTTACTGTTACCCTATAATTATGGATTAAACTCTAGCAGGATTGATCTTCATTTAAAAAAAATTAACAAGATTGATTATCATTGTGGTTCATTATCTAAATAATCGCATATGATTTGTGATGTAACTTATAATCATGAAAGGGAATCAAAGGTTTCTTCATTTATCTATTGAAATCCCTAGTATAGCAATATCATGGGACATCTTTACTCATCTCCACAACACTTAATGGAACTTGGTTAAAAGTTTTATGTAATATTATGCTGAAAGAGATGCTAACAGAAATATATCCTCATCTACAAGAGATAAGATTGTACATGTTGATTTGTTTTGATTATTTTATGCAGTAGATAATAAATATGTTTCCTTGTTTATGTTTATGTCTTGATGCAGGATATTGATGGGAAAGATGTTTCACTTAGCACATTTAAAGGAAAAGTTCTTCTAATTGTCAATGTTGCTTCCAGATGGTACTCTCTCATCTATTTGTGACTTTAAACGTTTTAAGCTTCAAGATAATATTACCGTAGTTCAGTGATCTAACTGGAGAAACTGATTTTGGATTCAGTGGCTTGACGACATCAAATTACACTGAGCTCTCTCATGTGTATGACAAGTATAAAAATCAAGGTGAGCTACATGCTTTAGGATTGACTATAAAAATCAAGTTCATGTTGTATTTTCGTTGCACCACAGGCTTAAAATACGTTTCAAATTTTGTACCACTCGATTTCTTTTATTGCATAACTATTGAATGCTGTTTTAACAAGTTCAATTTCAACATTGTAAAATTCACATAAATTTTAACCCATGCATATCGTTCCAACTCAGTTGATCACATTCCTTGCAGGGCTTGAGATTCTTGCTTTTCCATGTAATCAGTTTGGGGCTCAAGAGCCAGGATCAAATCCAGAGATTAAACAGTTTGCTTGCACACGGTTTAAAGCTGAATTCCCAATTTTTGACAAGGTTTGCATTAACTTCCCCTGCATATAATGTCTGATGGAGTGCCATACTGGTATAATCAAAGGACTAATAAGCTATGAAACAGGTTGACGTGAATGGCCCAAACACGGCACCAGTTTATCAGTTCCTAAAATCTAGTGCAGGAGGATTTTTAGGTGATCTGGTTAAGTGGAACTTTGAGAAGTTTCTTGTGGACAAAAATGGTAAAGTTGTTGAGAGGTATCCACCAACAACGTCGCCTTTCCAAATAGAGGTACTTATTCTTTTATCTTGTCTCTTGTATGTTAATATACAATGTTTGAAGTCATGGAAGCTTCATAATTGGTTTTAAATCTGCTGTGATATAATTGATCTCCCATTTAGTCATTGGTTTCTTTAAAGGAATAATTACATTTTTGGACTGCTCTAAACATAATAGCCGGTAAATGTATATGTCTTGTTTATTAAGTATAAATATACATATGATATATAGAATCAGTGTATAGGTTTTATATATTTTGGCTAGCGCCCGTAATTAATTTTGGTCAACGGGCCAAAAATGGAAAAGGCCCTTTTTTTTATAACTCGAGGGGAAGAGTAGGTGGGAATTAAAAGGATAAAGAAGAACTAGAAACAACTTTTGGTAAATCTGGTAATTTTGAGTAAATAGAAAGGGGGAGAGAGGACGAATAAGGGAGAGGGAGATACGAATAAGAGAAAGGGAAGAGCGAGACGCAGGATTTCAGTATCAAATCAATGCATCGAACAATTTCATGCTTTGAAGTTGTAAAAGAAAATGTACCTTGGAACTAAATCAACCCAAATAAATGTAAATGTCACTTCAATGATTGGTTTACTTCAGTCGATATGTTTCCTACTGGTGTCTGTCTTAACCCCCAGTGTACCGTAAAACTCTGCCTCACAATCTTAACTTGCAACTATATCTCATGAGTAGGGCTGGAAAAATGGTTTAGAATAACAATTAACCATCCAATCCGACCCGTTAGACAACAACAATAACATGCCCAGTGAAATCCCACAAAGTGGGTTTGGAGAGGGTAGAGTGTACGCAGACCTCACCCCTACCTTGGGGGAGGTACATAGGCTATTTCCGGTAGACCCTCGGCACAAGAACAAAATGGTCCCGTTAGACATGGTTTGATAACTGGCTTTTTAAAAATGGATCAAATATGGATATTATCCACTAAAAAATGGATATCAAGACGGATAGTATGGACCGTCGGGTGACCCATTTTTTATCTGTTTTAAATAAGGGCGGGTTAGATAGTTTATCCATTTTTGTTTAACCCGTTTCCCGCACATATCCAATCCGCTCCCCGCCCGTTTGCCACTCCTACTCATAAGTTATCTCTAGTAGCCCGGTAAGTGATCAGACCTGATTTGAATCTAATAATACCCCACTATGAGTGCACTTACAGCTTGACTGAACGAAGTTAAACCACGATTCACAAAAGGAAAACTGACATGAAAATGCTTTTAGACTTTCTGTTATTTACACAACACAGTTCTTGAGTGCACTTATAGATGTCCAGATGGGAAGAAAATATTAGGAAAGTTTTGATCTGTCTAAGCGTTGGTGATCAAAGTTATTATCTGGTACCTATGTTGGTGGGAAATAGCAAGTACCCGGTAGATTATTTGAGGGATGCAAGTTAGTTTGGATATCACTGTTACTTCAAAAAAATTAGGAAAGCTGATGAAAGTTATTCACAGGACATACAACAAGGAAAGCTGCATTTCTAATTTAAAGTTTCTATTTTTTCAACTGCATTCATAGATTGTGTTGGTTTCTGCTGTTGCCAAGTAATGTTGGTTTCTGCTGTTGCCAAGTAATGTTTTTTTAATCTTTTGCAGAGGGATATTCAGAAACTTTTGGCAGCATAACTTGTCTGGAGATTGGTTCCTGCTGGCTGCTGTATGTACATATGAGAGAGGAAAATGAAGCCTTTTATATGTTTACAATTAAATGTTTCACTCTCAACTTTTACTTAAAAATGACATGAAAATTAGATATCTCAAGGTCTCAGAGAAGGATATTTGTGCAATTCAGCTAAATATTTACAGTAGCTTCTCTTTAAATAGTTTTTAGGTGAAAAAAGGAATGAATAATAATAAACTAAAGTTAAAATGAATAAGAACATAAAAAGATAAAAATTAGATAGTTTTTTCCATTATTATGTATTTTAAGCAAATTTATCATTTTTTTTTTCTGAATTTTTCATTTTCTATTTGTCAAATTTCTAACAATAACAAGATTCTTGGATCCTACTGAAAAGCATATGCCTTTACCCCCGGATAGGTAGGCTTTCTCATTGTACCTCGATTGTTGACTCTTTTATTCTATTTATTATTTATTATTAATGAAAAGATAACATTGATTTGTCCTCCCTAAAATCATCCTTTCTTTCAAAAGCTCTTCTGAACACCAAAATATTTTAAGAAAAGTGATATGCATAGATGCACTTTATAATTAGTATCGATTAAATAAACAAGTAAATTTAAATATTTGTTCATCCTTCCTTCAAAAGTTCTTTTGAGCACCAAATTTTTTTAAGAAACGTGAATTTGTATAAATTCACTTTATAATTAGTATCGATTAAATAAACAAGTAATTTGAATATTTGTTATAAGCGAACTTAGTTAAGTTTATGGTCATGACCTATTTGAATGAATCGTGACGGTCTGACCGACTCAGATAAAGGTCTAAATTTCGACATCTAAGTTAAAACTAGTTTCGCGAGGCCCGTGCTAAGTTTGGGTTCAAACTCTTGGACATTTTAACTTGGGCAATTCGCTGGATTGCCCTTCCTGTGGGATGGTCTTTAGTTTTTGCCCCTCAAAATGTTGGTCTTTAATTTTTGCCCTTCGCGTTGCGATCCTGAGCTTCTTGTAGAAATCATGAGGTTCTGGGTTCGAACTTCCGTTCAGGCATAAATTAAAAAAGAAATTTTCGCTAAGCAAGGCTTGGGTCTCGTGTATGCCGGATTCGGCATACACTTCTTAAGGAATAACTAAAGTTATGCTGGACTCGGTATAACTATAAGTTCCGCCTTATAAGGTAAAGTTTATGCCTTAACGAAAAGTTCCGCCTTTGGGGCATACTTTTAGTTAAGGTTTGCCCCATAATGCGGAACTTTTCCTTAAGGCATAGCTAAAAGTTTGCCTTATAAGGCAAATTCTATGTCTTAAGGAAAAATTATGCCTTATAGGGCATACTTTTAGTTATGCCTTAACTGAAAGTCTGTACAAGGCATAACTAAACTATGTCTTAAGGAAAAGTTAGCATTTTATGGGCAGACTTTAGTTAATGCTTAAATAAAAGTTTGCCCATAAGGCATAAGTATGTCGGGTCCGGCATAACTTTGGTTATTCCTTAACAAGTGTATGCCGGGTCCAGCATACACGCGACCCAAGCCTTGCCTTGCGATTTTTTTTTAATTTATGCCTAAGCGGGGGTTCGAACCCAGAACCTCAGGTATAAGACCATTTTTCAAGCGTAGGGCAAAACTTAAAGACCACAAATATGAGGGGCAATATTTAAAGACCACCCCAGAAGAAGGGCAATCTGCGCAATTTTTTGTTTTAACTTTCATTGTTAATGAAATTATTTACTTCAATTCTGATGCAAAGCTGGGATTTGGAGTTGATAATTTCTGAATTATAATTTTTAAGTTATTCAATATTAAATTAATAATCTATAGACAAATACAAAGTTTGTGAACTTAAGCTACCAGATTCTACTGAAACTGTCGCCGACACTCTAGCTCCGCCTTGCTTCTAAATTATTGTGCGCTAAACTTAAACTCATTTAAGATTTTAATACTGTATTTTATTTTCACTTGTATTAATAAAACTCATGTTTTCATCTTCTAGAATCATCTAACGCAACAAAAAAAAAATTCATTAACTTCAAATATATACTGCAATAAATATCACCTTAATTTAAAAAATTTACACAAATTAACCTAGTGATCCCACAAGAATATTAGTAAATAATCATTAAAGTACATTAATAAAGTAAAGTATTTTAAAACTATATTTGAAAATAATTTTAGGATAATAAGCGTATATGAGCCAACTAAAGAAGCAAAATATTGGACGTTTTAAGGATAAAAGCCCGGTCCCAAACTCAAAATATAAAAGTAGTAATATTTTATTTAAAGAAGTATAATTTGTATCATTTTTTACTGCATAATTAATATAATTTTATGACATGTTAAACATGTATGGCTGATAAGTCTTCATAATTATAAAAGTTTCTTAATCAACTAATTAGATACTTTTTATTAAAAAAAAATATTTATGAAGGAAATTTGGCAGGAGAATTATCAAATAGCAAGGAGATACAAACGACTCGGCATTCTGTAAAGTAACATGAGCTAAATTGTATAAAATAATTACAACTCAGTGAAAATCATAAACCACATTGACATTTTTATGACTTTATGAGTATATAATTTCTTTAGTTTTAGATAAGTATCGATTTTTTGGTATTTATTAAGTTTTAATTTCACTCATGATATTTTATGCTGCAAGAATTTATGTTAGTTAAATTTTGTGATTTAAGCTTAGCTTAGGAGAAATTAAGGAAAAATTAAATTCATTAAATGAATCTCAAGAATCAGTTTAGTTCTTCATATATAGTCTATGCTTAAAAATAGATTACACCGGGTATTTATTGTTATTGTTGTTGTTGTTTGTATAACTTTTAAATATTAATTTAAAATATTAAGTTGATAAATGAGCTTCAAATTTAGTCAAATTAACTCTTGAAAAATGAAAAGTGCCGCATAAATTGAAATGAAGGGAGAGTAATTAGTAAGATCTAATAAATGATCCGGTTAGAAACGAAAATGTGGCTTCACAATTGCCTACTTTTTTTACCAAAATGTATGATGATAAATAATCTAAAGGATAATCTAATACTCCCCCAGTTCATATTATATGGTATTTTTAGCTCGGGCATACTCCTTAAAAAATTACTTACCCCTAAAGAGTAAGAAATCTTTTCACTAAATAATTTTTAATTAAATAGTATCGCTTTAATATAATTTATTGATTATGTAAAAACTCATTTATTTATATAAGGATAAATTCAAAAGAAGAAAAAGAAGCTAATATCTTCTTGATTATGTAAAAACAGCTAATATTGTAAAAACTATTTAAATTAGACTAAGTACAGAAACTAAAAATACCATAAATGGGAGGGAGTAAGGGGGAAAAGAGATCAACAAAAACTTGCAGGACCCACGTGTAATGGAATAAAGAAGAAGAACTGAGCGTTAAAGGTGGAATAGTAGAATTGAGGCAGAGAAATGGTAGCCATGCACGTGTATATCATCAACGGTTCAAAACTCTTGTTGTGCAATGTGAGGACGATAAAAATTAAGATTGGCCCTTATATATAATAGTAACTAGTGGCATTTGGCCTGAGCTTAAGATCAAAAGTTAAATTTGTAATCACTTTTTATTTTTTTTCGCTTCCTTATGACATTAAGTTATTGAAAGATTAGTTTGATTTTTCTACAAACTCTAGCACGGGCCCAAAATCAAGATTAAAAGTTACAATTATAATTATTTTTTATTTTTCCCCACTCTTTGACATTAAATTATTGAACAATTAGTTCGATATTTTCTGCAAACTCTTAAAAACTAAAGGCTTCTTATATATTTAAATTGAATAAAAATATTTAAAAATTGAACATTTTCGTCCACACTTTGGACCTTTATTTATTTATTTTTATTTTTTTATTTTTTTTTTACCTTCAAACAAATACATGACATGAAGTCTCTTAATTTTTGACAACATATATCCAATATGAACTATAACATTTTCTTTCAAAAAAAATAAAATAGTTTGGTTCTAGAGACATCAATTAGATATGATATGTTTATTCTTTTGTTGAGATTTTAATAAGGTTACTTATAAACAAAAATAACTTTCAAATAAATAAAAATAAAATTTTATACTTACAAATGTTTGTAGATGTTAATTCAATTAAATTATACAAAGTATATTGAAAAGACGAAGAAAATTAATTACTTTTTTTTTTTTGGTGAACAATTACTTTTCTTAATATAATTAGACTTTCCTTTAAGTTTCTAAAAATTTACGTGATGAGAAAATGACATTTTTTCCTTTTGCTAGTTTAAATGGTACATTATTTTATAAAATGTATATTTTAATTATTTTCTCAAACACAAATGAAGATTCAAGGCTTCATGATTCATTTAATCATGTTTCCCTATGCTAACAAACATTGCCTAGCATATTTTTGTACCCGTGTAAAAAAAAAAAAAAAAATGATACTCAAAAAACATAAAAAGTTTACTCTCTTTTGTTACAAGATGTTTGAAATTACTACTGCTGGAAAACTAAAAAATGTTTCATTAACTACATATTGTATAAAGATGTTCTCACCTTTAAACTATTCCATCAAGTTCATATTATAATTTCTTTTTATGTAACTTTTAAGTGTAAATATCTATTAAGAAATGTATTTATGAATTCATACAAAAAATTGAACTGACTAACCACGTAGTACGTCTTGCATTATTTTTTTAGATGAATGCAGTATAAACAACAACTTACTTTGTTCGTTATGCATAGAGAATATAATTAAGTATGCTTGCATCATATTTAAAAAATAAAATATTATAATACACAAAATAATATCCAAAAAAGAAATTTAATTTTGTTAAGCATGAACGATATGGGTAATCAAGTTCTATTAAGAAATATCTTTTCATATTATAATTTCTTTTTATGTAACTTTTAAGTTGTAACGACCCATTTGGTCGTTTAGCACTTTTAGGCATAATATTCCTAAAACACCCTTTTCGTGGTCAAATCTTGCTGTCTATAGTCTATAACGGGTGATTCGGTTATTTAATTGACGAGTTTTACCTCATTTGACATGCGAGGACGAATGTTCTAAAGGAGGGGAGAATGTCACACTCCATAATAATCCTTGCTACTTGTATTAAAACAAGAAAGAATGAGTTAAGAAGGTTCAAGGAAAGTTAATCGAGTTAGTAAGAATATCGTTATAAATATGGTTGTCTTAAGTATCTCGAGGTGACTGGTAACCTAAAGGATTTGAAATCGCGTTATGAGTATGTATATGAGGTAATGTGGTGACCTTTTAAAGTATTTGAGATTATTAGTAATGATAGAAGATGGACAAAAGATAGAATATACTTTTTCGATTGGAGTTTCGAAGCTTTGTGAGTTTAATGGTTATTGTATTTCCCCC
>NW_026716365.1:0-45963 GCF_029784015.1 Lycium ferocissimum
AAGTCATGTTTGTTTCAACCGTGTTAGACAATTTTTGGTGGGGAAGATCTACCGCGTGGTAACTCTGCCCCTCTTTCTTTGTGTAACACCTCCACTTTTGTTTTTAGGAGGCATATCTGTGAAGGAAAACATTACGTATGTTAGACAATTGATACAGAAACCATGAAAGAAGTGGCAAGCTCTTTGCTTGCAAATGCAGTGTTTCAGCTGTGTAAGCCGTGCATTCAAAGTATAGCCCTATTTTGAAGTACGGGCATAAGGTACGAGACGTACATTGAAGTACGGGACATACTTTGTGCACGTACTTAGGAATGTGCAGCTTTTAGCAGGTTTTGTGATGTTCAATTGAAGTACATGACCAAGATACGTGACGTACAATAAAGTACGGGACGCACTTTGATCACGTACTTTCAAGTAGATAACTTTGCCTTTTCTGCAAACTTCTACTGAGGTACGTGATTAATGTACGCGACGTACAATAAAGTACGGCCCGTACATGCATCACGTACTCTCAAGAACTGCCATCAGCCCCTTCTTTTGATTGTTTTTGACGACTTACACAACATCACCAACACATAATTTACTTCTTTCATGCTTCAATTACGGGGTTTTGGGGTGCGGGTTACTCAGACTTCACCCGTTTTACAATATTTCTCTTTGAGGCAATTTACCGAGCAGTTGGCGGGCATAACAACTTTAGGCTTCAAAACTGAAACCAATCGTTGGAATGACATCCAACCCAATAGGGATATGAAATATTTGTCCCCACGAGTTCTATACATGACAGCATACCAATCCCCGCCCCGAATTACACCCACAAATGCACCCACAATAAGATTTTACCATATGTACTATTTTTCAATCCACAAAGCGAATATACCATGAACGAACTAAATCAACATACCTGTGTAGAAGACCACAACGAGAATAATATCCGCAATTTAAAAGATCCCTACAAGTTCCTTTCCCCCACTACTTTTTCGAGTACAAAAAGTGGAAACGGGTATTTTAGTGATTGGGATGACTATGGTGAGATTATATGGTAGATTGTGAGTAATAGGTTGCAGTAATGGTGGGTATTGATGGGGTGGTAATGGGGTGAAATCGTGGGTGAGGGATGGGGGAGTTGGAAGGATTTAAGAAGTGAGTGTCATGGGAATATCAAGAACTGTGAGCTTTAATGATTCTAGGAAATGAAGTCATCATGGAAGACGTTATGGAATTCATGTGAAGGTATACGACAAATGGGAACATGCCTTAAGCAGAAGGGTTAGCCTTACATACCTCTTTTTCTTCTTAACTACTTAACATTCACCGCCAAGGCTTGAGAAATCTAACATTTAAAAGGATTCATACCATGGTTAAGTCTTAAAGACACTATTGAATTCAAACTAGAACAACTCATGAGCTAACAAAAATTGGGCAACATTTCCCCTATTTCATCGACTTCCACCATATCGCAAACCCCCAAACAACCATAATAACATCCACAATATTATACTCAAGTAGTGATATTCAATTAAGTCTCAAAGTTCATTCTCATATTCAACTTACATCAACAACTTCACATCCACCCTTTGCACAATTTTATACAACACTTCCTTGTCCTCATTAATACCCTTCATAGCAAGATTATATCCATAGCATACTAAGAATCATGAATCAAGTTAGTTTACTACTCACAAACATCATATCTACATTTAGACCTTATCTTCTACTTTCTCCTTTCACCCAAGTTATTCAACAACTAAGCATTCTTAATAACACGAAATAAGCATGAAGACTAACCTTTTACCTCATAAAAATGAGCTTTGGAGCAAGTTATCAACTTGTATGAAAACCCTAGCTTCAATACCCAAGAAATCCTTGAAGTCTACTAACCCTAGCAAGTTTTCCAACATATGGATATCTTGATTCTTGCTATTTGATCTTTGATTTCTCTTGGGTTTGAGTGGAATATGCTTGAGAGAAGGTTCTAGAGCTTTTAAGGGTTTGGGAGAAGTGGGAAATGAAAAATATGAGCTTGGGTCATATATATATATATAAAGGAAAAAAAATCTGGAAAAGTGACCCGACTTGGTTATACGGACACTTATATGGTCCGTATAAGTGACCGTATAATCCCACCAGGGATTGGCCTTCTCTGGAATGTTATACGGACCATTATACGGACTGTATAAAGTTATACGGACCGTATAAGTGGTCGTATAACCTATATTTTCCAAAGTCGCTCTCGTTGATTCGTTTGACCTCCAATCCTTGTGGAACCTTCTTGGCACTTATGTAACACTTCATTAACCATACAATATATCACGACCCAACTAGGGGCCATGACGGGTACCCGGAGCTACCCTACCGAGCACCACCCATCATACTTGTCATCAAACCCTTCCTAAATGTACATTACTCTCGGCACGGAACTTGTCATAATACAATCATTATCATTTCCAAAATACATCTATCTTTGAGCACATAAGCTTGCGAGGCTATCAAAAATGATATATGAATATACACTGTAGTAATCATGAGACATATCCTACCCACATATAAGTATCTACGAGCCTCTACAAATATACGGAGACATAAGGTCGGGACAGGACCCCGACATGCCCCAAACATGTACACAAAAGAATATACCAATAGGTTGCACCTCCGGAGTAGTGGGGTGCTCCTGTACAATTGCTGAGTAAGCTTCTAAGCGTCTGCACCATCTCCCTGTCTACCTGTGGGCATGAGCACAGCGTCCATAAAGAAAAGGACGTCAGTACGAACAATGTACTGAGTATGTAAGGCATATATGGTAACATAATAAGGAAATATAGAAAGCATAAGAAGAAAAGATAACTGTAACTGCTTGCCTCTTGAGGCGGAATCATGCATGCTCACTTTTACCTTTAAAACCAGATTCTAACACATAGATACATATATGAGTAAGCTGTCTGAGTCATATGTAATCACTAGCCCGCGTCGGGGATAGTCATCTCACGCCGCCCACTAGTGGTGCTGCCCATGCCATATAGACACGATGTAGTAAGCCGCCCGCCTTAGCGGTGCTGCCCAGCCATCTAGGCACGGTGTAATAATTATTATATACTCAACATGAAGCATGCATAAGAGCTCAATAAAAGTTGTAACTCTATCGGAGTGACGTATGGTCGGTAACCTCCGATTATCTCATGGAACAATCATAATCATCTTGTCTCACCTCGAAGGAACTAGCATTATGAGGTGAAACTATCAATGATGAATAACAACCAAGGAAATCATACATCAAGATCATTAATCTCATAATAGCATCCTTTCATAAGCTTTAGAATCTCGGGACATAGAATCATCATTACCATTGACATTATCATAACACATCTCTTATCCTTATCTCATGAGAAGCTCTTAATGATCATAGGCTTGTAACTTTTGAAATGTAAGAAGTCATGAAAATATAGAGGAAATCATGTTATAGGAATCATGCCTTAGAAAAGAAGGGACTAGCTTTACATACCTTTACATCTCTTTACAATTAATGCCATCCTTCTAAGCTTACGATTCTACCTTCAAGAGGATTCGTACTAAGATTAGGTAATTAAATACATACTTAATTCTAAACTTGAACGACTAAGAGCTAACGGAAATTGGGCAGCATTTCCTTTGTTTCTAAAACTTTCTCCATATAATAAACAACTCCCAAACATCATTAACAACACCCAAGACATCGTAATCAATCAACATTCTTCAAGTTAAACATTATTCAATTCTTAAAATGCCCTTCCAATACCATCCATAACCATAACTATAACATAACACTATATTCATTCACATATAATGCTTCTAAAACATCTCTAATATCACCCATAACAAGATCACATTCATGATATATCAAGAACTATGATTCAAGTCAAGTTACTATTCAAGAATACTACTATTTCCATATTTAACCTTCATACTCCACTTTCTTCCATAATCCATGTCTTTCAACCACTCAATATTCTTAATAACATGAAATAAACATAAAACTCACCTTTGATTATGTAGGAATGAACTTTGGATGAAGATACTTCACTTGAAGAAAACCCTAACTTCAATTCCAAAGGAATTTCTAGCTTCCATTAACACCCGTACACTTGATTTCCTTTGATTATTGGTATTTGATCTTTGATCTCCCTTGAATTTGTGTTAATGAGATGTTGGAATATTCTAGAGCTCTTGAGAGAAGTGGAGAATATGGGAAAATGAAAAATTTGAACTTAGAACTTATATTTATACTTGGGAATTAACTGACCTCGATGGGATTATACAGACCCATATACGATCCGTATAAGTGACCGTATAACTCCATCAGTGATGGCCCTTCACTGTAACAGTTATACGGACCGTATAATGTTATACGGACCGTATAAATTGTTGTCTAACCCACCTTCTTCCCGAACTTGTTCTCGTCCTTTCGTTTGATCTCCAATCCTTGTGGGACCTTCTTAACACTTGTTTAACACTTCATTAACGATCTAAAATATCCTCATAACTCCTCTCCAAGGCATTATCAATCAATCCTTAACTCGATAGTTTCCAAAATCTTCCCCAAACACAACTTATACTTCACCTTCCTTTGACGAACTTAGTTTCACTAATTCATATAACTTCAAAATCTTATCGTATGCACTTTAAAGCCACCAAAGACCCTTCTCATAATCATAAGAGCCTCATGTTCACCTTAAGCTCGCGTTTGTCTTTTTACGACACAACGACATGAAATTTCCGAGGTATAACACTCTCCCCCCCTAAGAACATTCGTCCTCGAATGTTAAGTTCTCGGGAATTCTACAGAAATTTCGAGAGTGTCCCTTACAATATGGCACTATCATCCTATCACAAAGACCCAAAATAACATCGCCTCACAGGGTTACAACAACAACAACAGCAAGAAAACATGGCCACATACGACCAAAAACATAAAAAGAAAGCATTACATACCTTATGCCAATGGCGTCTCGTCTTGAACCTCTTCTGGGGTGGAAAATAAGTACTAGTATTTAGACTTAATATTTTCCTATACTTCCCAATTCATCTCTTTTACTTCCTCGTCCCCTCATAATACCTTCATCGAGCTTATATTTTTAGTTCTTTCTTCACTACCCCAAAACCATTGGAGAGGGCAGTAAGAAATCCTCTCAGAGTCTTTTAATAATAGTTCTAAATCTGGCTTCAAGATGAAATTTCCACATTCCAATACTTTGATACTTTCCTATTCTTGCAAGCTTCATGCGACCATCTGGATATATCAGTTCCAAGCCACCCTAACAGGTCTCTTCATCTTCCTTAAAGGTCTAACGTACGTGCTTCTAGCATGCCTTGGGAAGTTAGAAAACGAGCTCTATCCGCTTATCCATCTCAGAATGGGGAAGGGGGTGGGGGGGTGGGGGGGGGGGTTTACCGTGGATGACCTATCTTTCTGGGGTCCCTCAGAATATATCGATCTTCAGGCATCTATAGAGAACCGAGTATTTTAGCCTAACGACTTTCGCTAATAGTCTACATGATCCCTTACAATTACAATACCTATTTCAGCTTTAGATCCATCCTTATTCTTGATTAGTGCCACGAAATCATCATACACAAATTTACTCCTTATTACCTTCTTTACCCACACCTCTCGCTTCCAGTTTCTCATCTAAATCTATCTTACTGCATTTACTTCACGATGTGGCCTTAAATTCTTCGTGTTTGAGTACTCTAAACTTGAAATTCTCGAATCACCCATACACTTCCTCTTCTAAACGATCATACATATTTGTTCCTTTTCATTGTAGGTCGTTACCGTCAAGTATTCACATGCTTCCAAATAGTTCATTTCCATTTCAATCCTCTTCTATTGTTAACTCCGCATCTTTCTGTTAGCAAAGGCATTACCAAATTCTGAGTCAAGTATTCTGCCTTTAAGGCTTTCCCTATACAATGCTTCCTAAATTGTTATGCGACATTGGAACTTCGCATCCATGTAACTTGCTTGCGGTGGCTATTTCACTTGACTTCCCGTCTCAGTCCATCATTCACTTCTCCCTTTAATCCAAATCTTACTCTCATCGCCTGTATCTCCTCACTGTAAAATCATTCGCATGAGCCCTTATTGTATGGAAATACCGTTTTATTCTTATCTATCTTACGGTTGAGCTGAAGCCGCAATACTCAAGTGATGTATCTTCTTGGGATTAATACTGCTCTTCCGTTATATGCTCATCCTTTAACTCTACCTCGTAATCCACCTTATTGTTGTACAACTGCCATGTTGGGTTCTCTGCCCATCTTCCATTCTACGGTCCATATTTTATATTATCTCATTCTTACGCCTCCGGCAGCCACGTTGCCTCGAAAAATCGAAGACTACTCCTTTGATGGTGTCTTTTTGGTTACCATTTTGTTGCCACGACTATCAAACCATGAGGGAATTGCCTTTAGCCCTATGCTTCTTTCGTCAATTCTATCAAGACCCATAGGTCGTCTTGCGTATTAGTCATTTCCATCGATGTAGCTCATAACCGCTCTATACTCCCTATACCGTATCGTCCACAAACTCGCCCTCTCTTGGCTCACCTTTCCTCAATAATCACTCCCTGGGACCTTTACCGTGTAACTCACCAGGGATGCAATTCCATTTGTTGCTGTCTTGACATACATATGAAGTCAGTCCATTGATCGTTCACAATCAAACCTTGTTTCTTCTTTGTCTCAGTTCTCATCCCTTTTCTCAAATGATTCCTTTCATTGGACAATCGTTCTAAGCATATTTCAGAGTACCATTAACTTTTTTTTTGATAAAACTGCAACCTAAGGTTCAACTTCAATCCTTTCATACTCTTCTTATCTGATCAGTTCACACTACCATAGGAGTATTATCCCCTGCCATCTCAACATATTAATAACAGGGTAACACCTGGTCCTTTTAGAATTCTTTGGAGAGATGTTGTATAAAGTCATCCTTCATGCATAAAATATCTTACTCCACAAATGGTTCCACATTCCTTGTCATCATTCAATCAGCCACACCGTTCTCACAGTAAGATTCAAAATTTCAATCACTCCATGACACCTATTAACATTCCTACTTAATGTTAGGATATCCACAGGGTTTGATTCTCTTCCACCCTCTGTTTATTGGGTTTCTGCTCTAGTAGACCTTTCTTCTATTTGCCTCACTTTTGCCCTTCTTTCTCTGTTTCGAACTTGTATTTTTTTTTTCTACTACATACATCACACATACCGGGCATTCGTCATTTATTGTTCTTTTGTTTCGTTGATCAACCTTATCTTGGTTTCGCTTCCCTTCATATCAGTAATAACAAACTCCTGTCATGTAACTGTTCGAGCAATTTCCTGGATAAATAACCCGAACTACAAATACGTAATACAAATCGCGGTCATACTATCAACCAATTGCCAGGCAAGGAGCTTTTGTGAATACATCCCTTTTGATCTCTTTCCTCGAGGTGTCACCGATTTCAATAAGGCTGGCTCATAGTAACATGAATTTTTTTTTCTCCCGCTATAATCATCGGGTGAAGTGTAACTTAGTAATCTGAATTGATGTTACATGCATCGGCATATACGTACATATCAAGTTCATTTCATAACTCAACCTTCCAAAGCATAAGAGGGCTAGCCAAACTCTTTTAACTTGCAACTTCTTCCTACCCCAAGCACATCATTTTCCCTTCTCCTGTTTCTTACTCTATCCTGACCTGATCATCGTTCCTTTCAGCTTAATACATAATTGCTAAACTTATCCAACATTTGACTACTAACTTCATCTCTAATCGCTCGCTGCTGGGCCCTTTCTTTCTTCTTGCCATAATCCTACCTAAAGTCTCTACAATTTTCCTTAGATTCCTCAAAGGAATTCGACAGATTTTTCTTTGTAAACATAACAATTCCAAACCTGCACACAGCCCAGAAAACACATCTTATGCCTTAGGAGGCCACATATAAAACACATATGATATACAACTTAACCTCACAGGGCTGATTACTATAAAGGAAAGTAAAATAATAAGTCTTGTCTCATAAGTTGTACCTAAACACCCTTTCTAGAATCCCACTCTTTTTTTTCCTAAGAATTATGTCAATCAACTCCCTTCATGGAGGTTTACTTACTCATAAATCATACTTCTAGCTATCACTGGGTCACCAACAGGTATAGACACCTCAAAATGTTTGATCGGCTTAAGTTTTACCCCAATACGGTCGGCAACATCAGGAGTAATATCAATGTAATGAAGTAACCCCCAATCAATCAATGCATATATGTGATAAGAGGGTACCGATAATATACCTGTGATAGCACAGGGGAAGAATCAAGATCCTATACTCTCGCTAGTGCATAAAGGCGGTGCTGAGGACCACTCGAATAGGATGCTCCTCCTCTACCTCTTGTTATAACCCGTATTTCGTATGTTTGGATAATTCAGGATAATTGCGAGAAGTTAAAGGCCAGACTATTTCCAAAAATTATTTTAATGTACAAGTGAGTTGTGAATATTATTTATGAACCTTATTAGTATGAAAATATTGGAAAAGGCCAAGGGTAAAAAGGGATATTCGCAAAATGGTTCATGGTAATATTGTTGAAGCCTAGGGGCAAAATGGTAATTTCACAAATATTCAAGAAAATTCTTGAAATTTCCAAGATGGCCGTGTGGCATGGGTAGCATGTGCTCATGTTTGTATTAAGTGGGTCTAATTGCAAATTATAAAGATATATGGGCTGTGCTTCCATAAGAAGACACTTAGTCTTCTTTGTTGAATTTCAAAGAAAATTCAAGAAAAGAGAAGAAATCTCTAGAAAAAAAAAAGGGGAGGAGAGGGAATGTGCCCCTCACATGCTTATAAGGACTATATATATAGGAGAGGGGGTGAACAATTCATCATTCCAATTGATGAAATAAGAAAGAGAGAGAAAAAAAAAGAAAAAAAAAAAGAAGAGGTGTGTTCGGCCATGGTGGCCAAAAATGGCCATGAGGAAAAGTTGATCAAAAAAATTATTTCCTCTTAGTTTTCCTACCAAATGGAAGGCCCTAATAAACATGGAAGGGTTGTTGGAGCAATAAGAGCATTTGTTATACAAATGGTGAACCTAGCCGAGCAAGAAGGGATAAATGAAGAAAGGTATGTGTTTAATTTTCTTTTCATATATTATGAATGCTTTGTATATGTTGTAGAGTGGGGGATGAATGAAATTCATGAAATATATGAATATGGGTGTATGGCCGTGTACATGCTATGTTTGGCCGTATATGTGTTGTATGGTATTGAAGTGATGAATCAATTTTATATAGTATGTGGTCGTTGTTGTGATGTTTAGAAAGGAATGAAGAATTCATGAGAATATGCATGTAGTTGTGGTGGGCGAATGGAGTAGTGTAATGTAGAAGTAATGAATTAATTTTATGTAGTGTGTTGCTTGTTGTTATAATGTTATGAAATGAATGGAGTTTATGGAATATGCGTGTATAGGGGCTGCCCTAGTTGTGTATGAGAACATAATTTTACTTCATATTTTAGTTGTGGTCGTTATGAATTATGTGATATAGAATGGAGGTTTAGTAACTTGAGATGAATTGGAGTTGTTTGTGCATCGTCGAAGAAGTTAGTGTGATGTTAGTGTGGTTCTTATATTTGTAAGAATAAATTCACCAATGTATGGATTGTTGTTATAACTCAAAAATTTGGAAGGAAGTAATGCGTTGTTGACTTTGGTGGTGTTGTGAGATTTCGGGTGGAAGTATGTATTAATTGGGTTGCTTGAATATTTTGTGAACTGAATTGAATTGAATTGAATCGAATATTGAAGTGTTGCTAGAATAATTGCTAGCATTGTTATTGGTTTGGCCGAGTTCCATTCTCGGGTTTGTTGTTGATGATTTGGGCCGAGTAAGATCTCGGGGATGGTGTATTTACAGGGAGATGCTTCGAAATTTCGCATCATAAGTGAATTTATTTGAAAAATCAAGACAAGTGTGCTTAGTAATGAATCTAATGGTTGCATCAATTTTCTTGAATGTAGACTAACAAGTCCGGACAAGCGTATCTAGTAAGGCGCGGCACAGGTATGTTAAGGCTACGCCCTTTCTTTCCATGGCATGATTCATACGTGAGACGTGTTAAAAGCTTCCATAACGTTCTCATTTTCAAACGTTAGAAGTAATGGTTCTAAGGCATGATTTCCTTCTTAAAAGTTGCAAATGTTTTCCAAAATATTCGTTTTTCTTCAAAAACCAAGTTTGATGATTTTGAAAGCTTTTATGACTAAAACGACGAACATGATTTTATGATGACAAGGATGATGCAAGATATGAGCAAATGTCTATGACGAATACGTCAAGGATATGTTCTTACCATGAACATGACGATATGGAATGTTAAGCTATTTCTTGGATAATGATTATTTTTTTTTAAAAAGGTTCCAAAGTATATGAAACGATATGTTATGATCCTGTTTTATGTTTCCCGTGAAGTTACTCTTCATTGATAGTCTCGCCTTATTGTCCTAGTTCCTTCAAGGTGAGGCAAAGCGCCCATGGTTGTTCCATAACATCATCGGAGGTTACCGACCTTACGTCACTCCGATAGGTACATGACTTTCCTTGGGCTCTCATGCATGCTAAATATGTACATGGGGGGAGGGAGGGGATACATGGGGATATGGGAAAGGGACACATGTTGCGCTACAGGCGCGTAGCCACCTGGTCAGCTGGCGTTATCATCCCGGACGCGGGATGCCCGGACGCGGGATATATGGATGAGCCGACGTATTTCGGCGCTATGTGGGTGAGCCGACTTGTTCGGCGCTATGACATGATATGACCAGATAAGCATGCATGGCATCCGCCCTCAGAGGCATTCACATGTACAGGTTACAGCTTTACATGATATGATCCATACGTACAGGTTACAGCTTTACATGTGACATGTTCCATATGTACAGCTTACTCCCTTACACATGATATGTCTCATATGTATAGGTTACTCTTCTTCCTCATGATATGTTCTATGTTTATATATGGATATTATTCATATGTATACTCCTTACTACGTTATTTGTTCATGCCTTACATACTCAGTACATTGCTCGTACGACGCCCCCTTTTTGGGCGGCGCGTTCCATGCAGCGCAGGTACACCAGACGAGTAGAAGCCATTATAGAAGATGACCCAGCGATGTTGGCAAGCTCCATTTGCCCTGGAGAGTTGCCGAGTCGGCGTACATGTGCTATGATTTCCAATCACAGTTAGAGACTTTGGAGACAGAGTCGTGGGTCTAGAGTGTCAGTTTTGAAAATGGCTCCACAAGCCGATGTGCTTTTATTGTACATTAGGTTACAGAGTCCTTACGCTTACAGATTGTGTTTAATTTGAGAAACGACAAAAAGATTTTGGAAGTTTTACCATGTATTTTATTTTTGATTGATCTAAGAATCCAAAGAAAGTATGTATGTAATAAGAGTCAGCGGGTTCGCTCGGCTCCAAATATGGGGTCGGGTGCCCATCACACCCTTGTAAGATCTGGGTGTGACAAAGTGGTATCAGAGCAGGTCGGTCTAAGGGTTGTCTGTAAAGTCGTGTCCGGTAGAGTCCTGTTTATGGGTGTGAATCCGGCCACATTTATAAACAGGAGGTTGCGGGGCATCTAGGAATTGTTGACCTTCCTTCGTTTCTAAGATCGTGCGATAGAGCCAAGTCATAAGAAAAATGAAGTTCCTTATATAATCGTTGATTTCCACGACGAAGAAGGCAAACGATGCTATGGGAGGCCATAGAGGTAAATCCTAACGTAATTATTTTGTTGCCCGAAACCGGAAGCACCGGATCACGGAATGTGTCATAAGGCTGTATGTTCGCGAGGTGTTATCGATATTTGCGACGCACAGATTTGGGATAGTAGGCATGGTAAAAGAGATCCTGCCAGAATGGATTTGTCTAACAGGAAGGGGCGTGGAAAGGAAATACGGTACATAGGCAATAAGTGAGATGCGTCGTTTCAAGAAAGGTTATGGATTTGGCATGACAATGAAGGTGCGATCACTACCCTCGGCAATGCGAGGGCCAGGACAAGAAGTAGTCATACACACGAAGGAAGGTGAACATTCGGAATCGAAAAGGGCAAAATAGTAATTACAAAAGAAAGGACGTGTTACGAAAATGTTTCGAGACACATAAGACTTCGACTTGCCCCGAGAACATGTAATAAAGGTCATACGAGGAAGTGGACGCGATTATATCGGCATTGAGGCACCGGATTCCACCAAAGTTTCGAGGTTAAGCGTGCTCAGGTGGGAGCAATTCTATGATGGGTGACCCCCTGGGAAGTACGCGAGAAATTCGATATATTCAGACCTAAGAGACAAATGAGAAGTTAGGGTAGCCTAAGGGAAACTAGAGCATATGGGATGGTTGGAGACCATAAGAAGACGCGTAGGACGAGCGGTAGGCTAGACTGGAGAAAAGACACGAAAGTGCATCACAGCCCTGAATTTAGAATAGGTTTGAACAGCGTTTGAAGTAGTTCGTGGGTTAGTTGATAGTAATTATATATATATATATATATATATATATATATATATATATATATATATATATATATATATATGAAGGTGTAGGATACCCCATATATGATTGTATCGGTGGACATGTGAGTCCCAGCAATCGAAGCTACGATATAAAAAGGCATCAATCGAGTAAGGGTGCCGAAGTTCAAGAGACAGCAAGAGTGAATGGTACAAGTGTTGCAAAGTAAGCTGTTATTATTTCACTATAGGTGGAGATTGGAAATTTTAGTATAACGATATTTGGAAAAGAGAGAGAGTGAGTAGATGGAAAATGAAGAGATTAAACTGTCGGAAGGGGGTGAAAGGTAAGGAACCTCGAAGTGGAGCTCCGAGAGAAATTATCGCGAAGAGGACTATTTGAGTAAGAACTCAAAGTAGGTATGTGGAAAGAGGAAATGAGAGGAATGTATGGAATTCGAGAACTAATTGCAATAAGTGAGGCTAAAGGAATAGTAACCGCGACAAGGAAATGTGAAGTAAGAGAAGGAATGACTAGGTTTAGTGACGATGTTATAAGACTTCGGTATTGAAGGGTATCTAAAAGTAACGGGTCGACATTGTCGAGTGGAAGTTGAAGGTGTGGAATAAGAATTCATGTGAAGTCTGAAGGATTTGATCTTAGCGGAAACAGAATAAATGGAGGGAACGTGCATAAGAGACCGCTCGGTTATAGCATCATAAATATAGTTAATGACCCGATGAATAAGGATGAAGTAAGTAAAAAAAAAAAAATTTATAAGGATTCTATGCCAAGGGCAAGACAAAGATGGACGCACAGACGCGCAGTTAAAAAGGAATTATGAGTAAGTGAGTTAAGCAAGGGAAAGGACGAATAGTGAACGAAAGAGTATGGAAAAGGGAGCAAAATGATGACATAGGCAGAACGTAAAAGAAAAACTTGGAATAAGAAGTTTCGATATGTTATGTGCAGAGTTGGAAAGAGAGACGAGGAATAAGGTGTAAACAAAGGCTTCATAAAAAAAGGACTGTCGGCATATAAGGAGCCCCTTAAAGGGGGGGAGAATGTATTATGGGCTTTAAGTCCAAATGAAGGAAACTCATGGGCCTGGAGCCAGAGGTTAAAGCATATCGGTCTAACAAGTGAATACATGAAGGAAATAGGAAGGAGTTGGTGCAATGAATTAGGAAACTTATAACACGGAATGAGGACTCGTATAAAGACCCAGGGGTATGAGTATAAGGAGAATAGGGTTGAGATAAGGAATGGGTATAAAGAGAGGAACGACTGAAAAAGGGACCCTCCCGAAGTACTATGACACCCTATAAGATCAATCGAACATTCGGGGACGAATGTTCTAAAGGGGGGGAGGATGTTATAACCCGTATTTCGTACGTTTGGATAATTCGGGATAATTGCGAGAAGTTAAAGGCCAGACTATTTCCAAAAATTATTTTAATGTACAAGTGGGTTGTGAATATTATTTATGAACCTTATTAGTATGAAAATATTGGAAAAGGCCAAGGGTAAAAAGGGATATTGGCAAAATGGTTCATGGTAATATTGTGGAAGCCTAGGGGCAAAATGGTAATTTCACAAATATTCAAGAAAATTCTTGAAATTTCCAAGATGGCCGTGTGGCATAGGTAGCATGTGCTCATGTTTGTATTAAGTGGGGGCTAATTGCAAATTATAAAGATATATGGGCCAAAGCTTCCATAAGAAGACACTTAGTCTTCTTTGTTGAATTTCAAAGAAAATTCAAGAAAAGAGAAGAAATCTCTAGAAAAAAAAAAAGGGGAGGAGAGGGCATGTTCCCCTCACATGCTTATAAGGACTATATATGTAGGAGAGGGGGTGAATAATTCATCATTCCAATTGATGAAATAAGAAAGAGAGAGAAAAAAAGAAAAAAAAGAAAAGAAGAGGTGTGTTCGGCCATGGTGGCCAAACATGGCCATGAGGAAAAGTTGATCAAAAAAATTATTTCCTCTTAGTTTTCCTACCAAATGGAAGGCCCTAATAAACATGGAAGGGTTGTTGGAGCAATAAGAGCATTTGTTATACAAATGGTGAATATAGCCGAGCAAGAAGGGATAAGTGAAGAAAGGTATGTGTTTAATTTTCTTTTCATATATTATGAACGCTTTGTATATGTTGTAGAGTGGGGGATGAATGAAATTCATGAAATATATGAATATGGGTGTATGGCCGTGTACATGCTATGTTTGGCCGTATATGTGTTGTATGGTATTAAAGTGATGAATCAATTTTATATAGTATGTGGTCATTGTTGTGATGTATAGAAAGGAATGAAGAATTCATGAGAATATGCATGTAGTTGTGGTGGCCGAATGGAGTAGTGTAATGTAGAAGTAATGAATTAATTTATGTAGTGTGTTGCTTGTTGTTATAATGTTATGAAATGAATGGAGTTTATGGAATATGCGTGTATAGGGGCTGCCCTAGTTGTGTATGAGAACATAATTTTACTTCATATTTTAGTTGTGGTCGTTATGAATTATGTGATATAGAATGGAGGTTTAGTAACTTGAGATGAATTGGAGTTGTTTGTGCATCGTCGAAGAAGTTAGTGTGATGTTAGTGTGGTTCTTATATTTGTAAGAATAAATTCACCAATGTATGGATTGTTGTTATAACTCAAAAATTTGGAAGGAAGTAATGCGTTGTTGACTTTGGTGGTGTTGTGAGATTTCGGGTGGAAGTATGTATTAATTGGGTTGCTTGAATATTTTGTGAATTGAATTGAATTGAATTGAATTGAATCGAATATTGAAGTGTTGCTAGAATAATTGCTAGCATTGTTATTGGTTTGGCCGAGTTCCATTCTCGGGTTTGTTGTTGATGATTTGGGCCGAGTAAGATCTCGGGGATGGTGTATTCTGGGGGAGATCTTTATAGAAATTTCGCAGATCATAAGTGAATTTATTTGAAAAATCAAGACAAGTGTGCTTAGTAATGAATCTAATGGTTGCATCAATTTTCTTGAATGTAGACTAACAAGTCTGGACAAGCGTATCTAGTAAGGCGCGGCACAGGTATGTTAAGGCTACGCCCTTTCTTTCCATGGCATGATTCATACGTGAGACATGTTAAAAGCTTCCATAACGTTCTCATTTTCAAACGTTAGAAGTAATGGTTCTAAGGCATGATTTCCTTCTTAAAAGTTGCAAATGTTTTCCAAAATATTCGTTTTTCTCCAAAAACCAAGTTTGATGATTTTGAAAGCTTTTATGACTAAAACGACGAACATGATTTTATGATGACAAGGATGATGCCAGATATGAGAAAATGTTTATGACGAATACGTCAAGGATATGTTCTTACCATGAACATGACGATATGGAATGTTAAGCTATTTCTTGGATAATGATTATTTTTTTTTTTTTAAAGGTTCCAAAGTATATGAAACGATATGTTATGATCCTGTTTTATGTTTCCCGTGAAGTTACTCTTCATTGATAGTCTCGCCTTATTGTCCTAGTTCCTTCAAGGTGAGGCAAAGCGCCATGGTTGTTCCATAACATCATCGGAGGTTACCGACCTTACGTCACTTCGATAGGTACATGACTTTCCTTGGGCTCTCGTGCATGCTAAATATGTACATGGGGGGAGGGAGGGGATACATGGGGATATGGGAAGGGACACATGTTGCGCTACGAACGCGTAGCCACACTGGTCGGTGGCGTTATCATCCCGGACGCGGGATGCCGGACGCGGGATATATGGGTGAGCCGACGTATTTCGGCGCTATGTGGGTGAGCCGACTTGTTCGGCGCTATGACATGATATGACCGAGATAAGCATGCATGGCATCCGCCCTCAGAGGCATTCACATGTACAGGTTACAGCTTTACATGATATGATCCATATGTACGGCTTTACATGTTATGATCCATACGCTTTACACGATATGTTCCACGTACGGGTTACTGACTTTACATGTGACATGTTCCATATGTACGGGTTACTCCCTTACACACGATATATCTCATATGTATGGGTTACTCTTCTTCCTCATGATATGTTCTATGTTTTTATATGGATATTATTCATATGTATACTCCTTACTACGTTATTTGTTCATGCCTTGCATACTCGGTACATTGCTCGTGCGCGCCCCTTTTGTGGGCGCTGCGTTTCATGCCGCGCGGTACACCGTACGAGTAGAAGCCATTATGAAGATGACCCGGATGTTGGCAAGCTCCATTTGCCCCGGAGAGTCTGCCGAGTCGGCGTACATGTGTTGTGATTTCCAATCGAAGTTAGAGACTTTGGGAGACGAGTCGTGGGTCTAGAGTGTCGGTTTGAAAATGGCTCCACAAGCCGATGTGTTTCTATTATACATTATGTTATAGAGTCCTCACGCTTACGGACTGTGTTTAATTTGAGAAACGACAAAAAGATTTTGGAAGTTTTACCATGTATTTTATTTTTGATTGATCTAAGAATCCAAAGAAAGTATGTATGTAATAAGAGTCGGGGAGGTTCGCTCGGCTCCAAATATGGGGGTGGGTGCCCATCACACCCTAGTAAGATAGGGTGTGACACGTAGCTATCTTTTTTCAAGGTTGTTATGAAGGAAATTCGGGGGGTGTGGCAAGCTTGCCTTCGTCATGAGTATTTGTCTTTGGGATAATGAAGAGCCAAGGTTTGTGATATAAATTTTGGTTAGGCCGAACCTTATCTCTACCAAGGAATTCATATTTTCTTAGACGATTATAGTCACGCTTGGTTATCACGTGATTCGGGAGTTGGAGGATAACAAACATTCAAAATGGCCCAAGTACGATGTTTCTCAGAATCGTAACTTGTGCGATTTCGAGTCCTACATCGTTAGGTTGACGCGTAGAGAGGCGTTACCTCTTTGAACATGCAGGGTAGCGCGGTCGAGAAGCGTAAAAGGAGTTAGGTGACTCGATGATGATGTCTCCCCGCCGCGGCGGGGGGCCTTTGGTTTGATAGATTCTCGGGTCCCATTTAGGAGCTGTGAGGCACACTAGTCTCGGAAGCCGCCTAGAGCTAGTTAGGCCGTTCACCGGAGCGCCTATGAACTCATGGATGCATAGAAAGAGCTTATGGACACGTTTTTGCTCCAGACTCCTATCACCATGGCCCGTATCTTCATCGGGACTTTGACACAGAAAAGAGGAAAAACAAGTCGAGGAGCAAGCTTCTAATGAAGATGTCGAGGGGCATCAAGGCAATCTTCAAATGGGCAAATTCGAAGAGAATGATTCTGGTTGAGTACAAGGATGATAAGGAAAAGTACTCCTTTGCTCGGAGGCCAGGGTGGGCGAAATGATGAAAGCACACGATGGTGAGGACGTACCGGGACTCACCCTCCTTCCTTCACATAATGGTTTAGCATTTCTTAGGGGTTTTTTTCAGACAATTTATTTGTTTTGCTTTTGGGATGTTGAAAAATTTGGTTGTTGGTTCCTTTTGAAAAGGTTTTTCTTATTTCATGTTGGATTTGTGCCCTCGTCTTTGATATTATGAAGACTCAATCATATCGGGCTTTGATTTTTATGCAGGAAATGTCGGTTTGGAAGAATTTGGAATTGAGAATGATGTTGAAATAGGGGAAAATGCAGTCAACTATTTTACACGACGCCCGGATACGAGACATACTCAAATATGGATCCGCTTCAGTGTGGTTGCATTCGCTCATGCGAGCTCATGTCACGACTCGCTTAAAACTTGACGGGTACCGCGATGCGGGCTCGCACTACCGAGCAATGTCATGCGGATGCGGCCACCACTATCATACTCATATCACGTAATGAACATGCATACGTAAGATGCACAAAGTAAACTTACTATGTCTAAAACATTCACGCGACACCTCGAAATTACGTATAAATATGCGTCCCCACAAACCAAAAATGATCACTCCTAATATACACTACGATAAGACCACATAATCGACTAAATACCCACATATATTTAACCAAATACCAATTCGATTGAAGTAGCACGATAGGAGTGAAAGAATGAAAATTTCCTAAATGTTCTATAGCCTCTCAAAGATGGGTACAGATTTCTACGTACCATTCTACAAGACTCTACTAGACATTGCTCGTGTACTCGTGAGGAGGTAACCTAAAGTTCTGATACCAACTTGTCATGACCCAAATCACGAGCCATGATGGCACCTACCGTCTCCATGTCTACTGTCCTCGGCATGAACACGGGTCATTAGATGCGGAAAATAGAAATATACATCAATCCGAACAATGTAATGAGTATATAAGGCATATAAGATAACATAATGAGGAAATCGTACAAAGAACTTGTAAGAAAGATATACAATTTGAAAGAACACTCTTGGGGCGGAATCATGCATGCTTACTTTTACCTTTTTTTTTAAAAAGTTTAAAGAGAGAGACCATACACATTCATATAGGTAGCACACCCGAGTCGTATATCATTTCCTCGAGCCGATGCTCCGGCATCACACGTCCCCGAATAGTCTATCTCACGCCGCTCACTAGTGGTGGTGCCCATGCTATATAGACATGATGTAGTAAGCCGCCCACCTTAGTGAACTATAAATGAGGCCATCGATAGGCACGGTGATAATCATTATTATATACTCAACATAAACATGCTTAAATAGCTCAAATAATTAGGTACGATATCACATTTGTCTCGGATCATAGTGATGGAAGCTTCAAACCCCAATCGGTAATCTCCGAATTAAAGGTCTTATAGAACAATCATAATCATCTTGTCTCACCATCGAAGGAACTACAACATGAGGATGAAACTATCAATGATGAATAACAACCAAGGAAATCATACATCAAGATCATTAATCTCCTAATAGCATCCTTTCATAAGCTTTAGAATCTCGGGTTCATAGAATCATCATTACCATTGACATTACCATAACACATCTCTTATCCTTATCTCATGAATAGATGATATATATATATATATATATATATAACTATTGGATGAATGTAAGAAAGTCATGAAAAGATAGAGGAAATCATGTTATAGGAATCATGCCTTAGAAAATCAAGTGGAAATCCCAACATACCTTTACATCTCTTTACAATTCACGCCCTCCTTCCAAGCTTACGATTCTACCATTTTTAGATGATAAGTAAGATATCTAAGATAGGATAATTGAATACATACTTAAGTCTAAACTAGAACGACTAAGGCCTAGAAACAACACAATTGGGCGGCATTTCAAGGTTTCTACTACTTGTAAATATAATAATGGTGGCAACTCCACAAACATCATTAATAACACCCAAGACAACGTAATCAATCACTATCATGCTTTAGTTAAACATTATTCAATATGTTAAAATGCCTAATACCATCCATAACCATAACTATAACATAACACTATATTCATTCACATATAATGCTTCTACAACATCTCTAATATCATCCATAACAATATCACATTCATGATATATCAAGAACTATGATTCAAGTCAAGTTACTATTCAAGAATACCACTATTTCCATATTTAACCTTCAAAAATCGGGACTTTTATTCCATAATCCATACAACCAGCTCAAACAATAACATGAAATAAACATAAAATCACCTTTGATTATGTAGGAATGAACTTTGGATGAAGATACCGCAAAGAAAACCCACTTGAAAATTCATTTTAAGGAATTTCTAGCTTCCAACATGCCGAAACCCTAATGAACACCCAAACTAATCCACTTGATTTCCTTTGATTATTGGTATTTGATTGTTATATCCCGTGTTTTTGCACATTCGGGAAATTTGGACACAATGGTGATTTGTAAGAATAAGGCCATGCTTTGACTTTATGTGGTGTGTATGTTGTTACTTATGGAAAATATTGATACGAGAACACGGAGAAGGCCTAAGGGCAAAATTGGAACTTTGGAAATTTGTTTCATGAATTACAAAATATGATTCGTGAATAATTGGGCTAGAAAAAAAAATAAGAAAGTGAAGCCCAATTCATAAAGGCCCAACCGGCCATGAGCAAGGGGAAAGGGGGTCCAAGCCCATGAACATGGAGATCATGTGACCATTTAATCAATTAAGAGGATATAAATGTGATCATGCTTAGAATCTTCAAGAAAAATAAGACAAAACTAGAAAAAAAAAGAAGAGCCGTCGGCCAAGAGAGAAAAAAGGAGGAGAAAAAAAAAAAAAAATTCCAAGCTCTTTTGTTCCATCTAAAAATCTTAATTCTCTCGAATTCCTACTAAGTTCAGATTCGCTACAAAATGGTATAATTGGTTTGGCGGGAGAACCACGTTTGCGGCGAGTTGAAATTCATTGAAAAGGTAAGAATCTTGTTCTTTTGTATGTTATAGAAGATTTATGGATGTTAGAATGAATAAAGTTGAATGAGAAATCATGGAAATTGTGTTGTGTGTGCATGGTGTGTGTGTGTGTGTGTAAGTTGTGGCCGTGTAGCCATAGTAGGGTGGAGGAGGAAGGTGAATTAACTTTGTTTAGTTGTTAGTAGTGTTGTTATGATTTTGTGAAGTAAATGGAAGGTTAATGATCTTTATTGTCATGGAAATTGGTTGTATGTGATTAGGGGAATTATATATTTTGATATGTAGTTTATATAATTATAAGAGTAAAGATCTAAAGTGTGAATTATGTTGTTGTTAATGAAATTGGAGGAAGACAATATAATTTTGTAGTTTATATTGCAAAATTGTAGAAGTTTGGCGTGGTTTAGGTTGGGTGGAAATTTTGCATATTTTGTGGAATAATAAGAAATGTGTCCGAAATGTATTTGAATGGCCTGAATTAGTAGATAAATATAAAACGTTGACATTGGATGAAAGGTGTGAAGTTAGAATGGAAGTTAATGCATTATGTGGAAGAAAAGACTATTTGTGTGTTAATATGTGTTTTAATTCGATTATTGATGTGGTTGATGTTGTTGTTGGGTTGGTTGTTGCATTTTGGCCGAGTTTAATTCTCGGGGATGTTGGATTCATAGGGGAGATGCTTTGCCCAAATTTTTGTAGATAAATAAGGGCTAAGAATAAACTTTCAAAGCATGTGATTTACATTTGGTAACTTTGACCAATTGTAGATTCTAGAAGCAAACGGGATTTGAGTTTAAGCAAGCATAAGACGTCCGTGCAAGGTATGTAAAGCATCTTTTCTTCATTTGGCATGTCCTAGTCATACTAGGTTAAGATCGGAACCTCGGGATAATTACGCTCTTGGAAATTCGAGTTTGATTTTTGAGTACTATTCATTCAGTAGCATTTGAACTATAATCTTTGCATTTGGTCGAAAGAATGCTTAAACCTTTGTAACTTCCGCAAATGTATCCGAATCGCTTTGAAACTCTCACAAATGACTTTATGGATCCCAATGTTTGCAATTTATGTCCCGCCGCCCCGACTTGACCCGAGGTGGGCCCGCAAGCCCGAGACTTCCCTTATTTGATTTGTTTGACTCGCTCTTCGTATGATATGAAAGGAAACGTTTGCCTATGACTCTAAAGTCCGTTCGAATGTCCTATTATGTTGTTTGAACGTTTATTACTGTGAATGACACTAAGTTTTTCCGAAAACGACCTACGACGTGTTTTTCGAAAAATTGATAAACTAAATGTCCGTAACTTTGATATATTAGTTACGATTAACTCGATACTCATTTTAAGCCTTCGAGGCTAATGTAAGGTATATGAAATTATGTGTCGAGTCTTGGAATTTACTTTTAATATGCATATGGTTTACACTACTCCGCTCGTGCCAATGGTTATGATTCCGTTCGCCGGTGCCGGGCCGGTTTTGTGATCGTGCGCTTTATGACACATTCGGCGGTATGATGTGTTACGGTTTTGAGACCTCGCCATAGGGTCGGTTACCGTTTATGGTGTTATGATGTGATATGGCATACGACATGTTCGATGATTTGATGTGTGTGATGTTATGATGTGTTCGGAGATGTACGGAGATTTGAAAACTTCGGAGTATGATGTGTTGTGGCACCGCGTCGGGGGTGACCACGTTCACGAGCCTTATGCATGATTTTTATTTGCATTACACATTTGCATTCCGCACGATGTTTGATCTTACTTCGTATTTGTTTACGTATCTTCGACTCCATTTATGATTTGGTTCTGTTTTTGTACCTCTTTGCTTTACATACTCGGTACTTCTTTCGTATCGACCCCTTTCTTCGGGGTCCGCGTTTCATGCCCGCGGTACGGACGCTCGGTTGGGTGATCCTCCGGTTTAGGCTTCCCATTCGCTTATTTTGGAGTGCTCCCCGATCCGGAGCCACATTTGGTATATATGTTTTGCTATGTATATTACGTACATTTGTGATTGTTGGGGTACGGCGGGGGCCCTCGTCCCGTCATATGTTCGTATGTTCGTCCGTTTGTAGCAGGCTCTGTAGTCATATTTGTGGGTCATGGGTCCGGTCTGTTCGTATGTGATTCTGTCTTGCGTCCTTAAGCGGCCCGTATGCTACTATGGCCGATATGGCCCACATGTTTGTATGTATGTGTACGTCTGGGCGATGTGCATTCCGCCAGTTTTGATTTTGATATGATGATTTTGCACGGGCGACCGCTTAGGGTGGCATTCGTTTCTGTATTTGTATGACGTCTGCTATCAGTTATCGGTACGAGTAATGTCTGTTGAATCTGGATATGTCCTAATATGACAATTTGGTTCGTAAGTTTGTTTGGGTGCCTAAGTAGGGCACCGCCGCCACGCCCCGGGGGCCGGGTCGTGACAAAAGTGGTATCGGAGCGGTTTGTCCTCGGAATGTCTCGGTGCCGTGTCTCGTAGAGTCTTGTTTATCGGTGTGTTGTGCACCACATCTATAAACAGGAGGCTACAGGACATCTAGGATGTTACCTTTCTTTGGATCTTAGATCGTGCGATAGAGCTGTGCTATTAAGATGACTCTTTTCTGATCGATTGTTATATTTTTCGATAATGCCTCCGAAGAAGGCAACGGCCGCCCGAAGGGCAAGGTGGTGGCGGGAGGAGAGGACTAGTCGCGCCGAGAGTTACACGGGCTCGTGCTCGGACTACGCCGGTATCGTACTTCAATCGGAGGGGTTCAGCCGACCCACCACCGGGGGATGCCGGAGCAGTCCCCTCGGCGCCCCCTCGGCTCCCCGGGGGGCGAGAGGATAGTGTTACACCTCACATTTTGAGCG
Organism: Lycium ferocissimum; assembly: GCF_029784015.1. Classification (NCBI taxonomy): domain Eukaryota; kingdom Viridiplantae; phylum Streptophyta; class Magnoliopsida; order Solanales; family Solanaceae; genus Lycium; species Lycium ferocissimum. The sequence goes on from NW_026716365.1 coordinate 23,735, forward strand.
TATTCGGAGAGAATGGAAATAATTCGGAATGGTAGGAATTAAGGTTTCAATTGGACTCTACTTAGTGTGCATGTGATGTTTTGGAGACTAGTGACGTGGAATTATTGGGAAAGACTAAGGCGAAATTGGAATTCGGAAAATGGTTTCATGAATTACCAAAAATGTGGAGCAAATAAAAATTGGGCTTGAAAATTAGCAAGACAAAATTTGAAAAATTTTGGCCCAACCCAAAGAGTGTGGCCGGCCATAGCAACAAGAAAAGGGGCAAAAATTTAATTCCATGCATGTGCATGGTCATGTGCCAATTCAAGAATAAAAAGGGCCAAGGTCATTAAATTTCTAGAAAATTCAAGAGATGAGAAAGAAGGAGAAAAAATCAAGAAAAAACTTAAGAACCAAGAAGGGCCATTCGGCCAGCCCCTTCAAGATTTCACCTCCAAAAATTTTGTTCCAAAAATTATTTTCTTGTTGAATTCATACCAATTCAAGGTCCCTTTACAACGTGGTGCAATTGGTTTGGAAGAATAAGCATTGGTTTCTTCAATTCAACACTTGAGACAATTGAAGAAGTTGGAGAAAAAGGCTTCATGAATAGTAAATGGCAAACATGACCAAATCACAGATTTTGGCGAACTTTGGACGAGGATTTGGAGTACCGTAAGCGGCAGAAAAGGTACGTAAGGCTTCCCTATTCCTTCTTTGGCATGTCCTAGATGTACTAGGCTTGATTACGTGCCTCGGGGGCCACTCTAATTCTAGAAATCCGAGGTTGAATTTAGTTACTATTCATTCAGCAAAATTGAATTAAACGACTTATGTTTTGTAAATAAATGTTTAAATGCTCATAACTTTGAAAACGAAAGTGAAATGACTTGAAATCTTCGAGGATAATGTAATAAGACATAGTGACCACATTTTTATGTTCGTTACCCGATTTGACCAAAGGTGGGCCCACAACACCCGAGACCTATGTATATGGTTTTATTTGTCTTATTTTCGCACGATAATTAATGAAAACTTTTGACTAATGTTTTGAGCCTGTTATAAGAATCTGGTAACTCAGATGTGGATGCTTTGATTTGACTATCCGGTTATAAACACTCCGACACGAACGATCTGATGTGAAAATTTGGATAAGCAGTCCGGTGTAAATATTCTGAAATAGAAATTACGATATAGGTATTCGGATATAAGTATTCGCCATAAGTATCTCGGATATGAACAGCATGGTACGCATGTCTGATATGAGCTTTATGATCTGAGTATTCTGATACGAGTGTCTGATATGAGTTTTCTGATCCGAATATTCTGCTATGAGCATTCTCTGTAAGTCTTACGTCCTCCATATACGATCCCGGATCGCTTGGAAAGTCCGAAGCGTTTTCTGTATGTTAAATGCTTATAACTCTCCGATGCTAACTCGGAAGAACCCGAGACTTGTTCTAATCTTCGATGTTAATAAGCGTATGTATTCATCGAGTCCGATTTCATATGCATATGTTTCTCGCACTACTCGCTCGCGCGCGACTTAATGTATCTTTCACCGAGTCCCGGCCAGGGCATGTTATGATCTCGTGTGTACGTTACGATACGATTCGATTCACCGAGTCCCGGCCGGACATGTTCTCGTGCGCACATCTCCGCATATATCACCGAGTCCCTCGTACTTGCGGGCGGGACACGTTATCCGTATGTAATTATGATGTGATGTTATGGGGATGGTGGCCGTGATGGCACATGACTATGATTCACCGAGACCCGCGATGAGGGCCGGGACACGTTATGGATACATGATTCGATATGCATGAGTTTATCTACCGAGTCCCTTAACAAAAGGGCCGGGACACGTTATTTGCATATATGACATCTCGGATTCTCGCTATACATGACTCTATTCACCGAGTCCCTCATCCGAGGGCCGGGACACGTCATATGAGATTCATGATTTTGGATATATGTTCGAATTTCCGTCCGTATATGTCGACCTTCCGAGCCTTTTGTACGTTCGTACTGTCGACGTAAGTGCAAATTCGTACGATTTGTACGCTATGCACTTCGCCCGTATTATGATATCATCCGGGCACTCCATATATTCCGTACTCCGTCCGATATACGATATCATCCCTCGAACATTCTCCGCATGTTTGATATTCCGTCCGATATATGATCGCATCGAAAGTTCCGTACGTTCGTGCTCCGTCCGACGCGTGACATCACCGCGCGTTCGTATCTTCGGTACCTCTTCGGACATGCGGTCCGAGAACGCAAATTCGCGAGCTTTAGGTATTTTGATTGATGATTTATTATTCGTATATTTTTGCTTATGAAGCACGGTATGTATGAATTGTGTCCGAAAGGTATGTGTCCGGTACTCGATATATATATATATATATAAGTACTTGACGGGTCCGTCCGTTTCGGCGCGGCCTTGCTTATTTGTATTGCATGCCTTACGTACTCGCATATTCCGCATCGACCCCCCGTCTTCGGGGTCGCGTTTCATGCCGCGCGGGGCAGTACCCCGGATGTAGCCGACGAGGTTATAGCGATGTTCCGGCGGAAGGTGGCAAGCTCCATTTTCCCCGAGTACCGCGAGTCCGAGTCCGTCCTCGATTTGGATTTTTTTCGGATGCACAGAGACTTTGCGTACGAGCGTGTGGATATGATGTGTGTCGATTACCGCTCCATCACCGATATGTTAATTTGTGATATGTATTAAATTGTGTATAATTACGTATTTTGTCAAATTTGAAAGCTTCATTACGTATTTGATGATTAACCGGCTTTAGAGGTTTGGAAAAAAAAAAATTTATGTGTGCAATAGGAGTACCGCGGGTTCGCTCGGCTCGACGTGGGGTCGGTGCCCATCACGTCCCATGGAATTGGGGCGTGACAAAGTGGTATCGCAGCGAGGTCCGTCCGTGGGGTTGTCCGCAAAGTCGTGTCCGGTGGTTCGTTTGGTGCGTAGCGCGCCACATCTATAAACAGTGAGGCTACGGGCATCTAGGAACTCGTGACCTTCTTTCCGTCATAGATCGTGCGATAGAGCCAAGTTATAGGAGAATGAGATCCCATACGTAAGCCTTGCATACGACGAAAGGAGGTAAGTGGAATTCGTACCGGAAAGTGCCATAAGGGCAAATTTGGAAATATCTGCGTTTCGTTAATTGAAATAGAAAGTTCGGGATGGTTCGGATGTGATTACATATGGCTGTATGTATTGTAAAGGTTTTGTTGGCATTGCAACATAAGAATTCGAGCTTAAATAAGAGTTTGTAAAGGTATGAAAAGGCGATTATATCGAAAAGGGTAAAATAGTAAGCGTGTAAGAAAAGATGTGTTACGGGGGGAAATCCCAAAATTTAGTAAGGTTTTGACTAGTCCCCGAACATGTAATAAAGGTCACACGAGGAAATGGACGAGAGTATATCGATTAAGACGCCGAAATCCGCTTGAAATTTCGAAGTTAAGCGTGCTCGTGCGAGCAATTCTATGTCAGGTGACCCCCGGAAGGTTACTAAAAATCTTCTCAAATGAAGATCCAAGAGACAAATGAGAAATTGGAAAGTACAAGAGAGGTTGGAGACCGTAAGAAGGCCGCGTAGCACGCAATGGGTCGTTACTAGAGAAGAGACAAGGTACGCTACGATTTTGAAAATCGGATATGGCTTGGACGCAGTCCGGAAGTATTCTCGTGGGTTAGTTTCAAGAATGCTAATGATATGTGTATATGTGTATGAATATGTATAGTATCTTATATGTGTGAGGGTATCGACGGAAAGTAAAAGAAAAACTCATGATAAGAGGTCTTGCTATGTTGTATGCGGAATTGGGAAGAAGAAAAAAAAAAAAAAAAAGGACCCCCCTCCCGAAGTGTCATGAAGCCCCATAGTAGCCGAACATTCGAGGACGAATGTTCTAAAGGGGGAGGATGTTACACCTCACATTTTGAGCGTATTCGGAGAATTGGAAATAATTCGGAATGGTAGGAATTAAGGTTTCAATTGGACTCTACTTAGTGTGCATGTGATGTTTTGGAGACTAAGTGACGTAGGAATTATCAAAAGACTATGGCGAAATTGGTAATTCGGAAATGGTTTCATGAATTACCAAAAATGTGGAGCAAATAAAAATTGGGCTTGAAAAATTAGCAAGACAAAATTTGAAAATTTTGGCCCAACCCAAAGAGTGTGGCCGGCCATGGCAACAAGAAAACGGGCAAAAATTTAATGTGTAGTACGATGCATGGTCATGTGCCAATTCAAGAATAAAAAGGGGCCAAGGTCATTAAATTTCTAGAAAATTCAAGAGATGAGAAAGAAGGAGAAAAATCAAGAAAAACTTAAGAAAAAAGAAGGGTTAGTATAGTGGCCAATATAAATTCAAGATTTCACCTCCAAAAAAATTTTGTTCTAAAAATTATTTTCTTGTTAATTCATACCAATTCAAGGTCCCTTTACAACGTGGTGCAATTGGTTTGGAAGAATAAGCATTGGTTTCTTCAATTCAACACTTGAGACAATTGAAGAAGTTGGAGAAAAAGGCTTCATGAATAGTAAATGGTAAACATGACCAAATCACATTTTGGCGAACTTTGGACGAGGATTTGAGTACCGTAAGCGCGTAAAAGGTACGTAAGGCTTCCCTATTCCTTCTTTGGCATGTCCTAGATGTACTAGGCTTGATTACGTGCTCCTGGGCCACTCTAATTCTAGAAATCCGAGGTTGAATTTAGTTACTATTCATTCAAGAAATTGAATTAAACGACTTATGTTTTGTAAATAAATGTTTAAATGCTCATAACTTTGAAAACGAAAGTGAAATGACTTGAAATCTTCGAGGATAATGTAATAAGACATAGTGACCACATTTTTATGTTCGTTACCCGATTTGACCAAAGGTGGCCCACAACACCCGAGACCTATGTATATGGTTTTATTTGTCTTATTTTCGCACGATAATTAATGAAAAATTTTGACTAATGTTTTGAGCCTGTTATAAGAATCTGGTAACTCAGATGTGGATGCTTTGATTTGACTATCCGGTTATAAACACTCCGACACGAACGATCTGATGTGAAAATTTGGATAAGCAGTCCGGTGTAAATATTCTGAAATAGAAATTCTGATATAGGTATTCAGATATAAGTATTCTGCCATAAGTATCTGGATATGAACAGTCTGGTACGCATGTCTGATATGAGCTTTATGATCTGAGTATTCTGATACGAGTGTCTGATATGAGTTTTCTGATCCGAATATTCTGCTATGAGCATTCTCTGTAAGTCTTACGTCCTCCATATACGATCCCGGATCGCTTGGAAAGTCCGAAGCGTTTTCTGTATGTTAAATGCTTATAACTCTCCGATGCTAACTCGGAAGAACCCGAGACTTGTTCTGAATCTTCAGATGTTAATAAGCGTATGTATTCATCGCTGAGTCCGATTTATGCATATGCTCGCACTACTCGCTCGTGCGCGACTTAATGTATCTTTTCACCGAGTCCCGGCCAGGGCATGTTATGATCTCGTGTGTACGTTACGATACGATTCTCGATTCACCGAGTCCCGGCCAGACATACGTTATCGTGCGCACATCTCCGCATATATTCACCGAGTCCCCTCGTACTTGCGGGCCGGGACACGTTATCCGTATGTAATTATGATGTGATGTTACGGGGATGGTGGCCAGGATGGCACATGACTATGATTCACCGAGACCCGCAGTAGAGGGCCGGGACACGTTATGGATACATGATTCTGATATGCATGAGTTTATCTACCGAGTCCCTTAACAAAAGGGCCGGGACACGTTATTTGCATATATGACATCTGATTCTGCTATACATGACTCTATTCACCGAGTCCCTCATCTGAGGGCCGGGACACGTCATATGAGATTCATGATTTTGGATATATGTTCTGAATTCTGTCCGTATATGTCAGCTTCTGAGCCTTTTGTACGTTCTGTACTCTGTTCGATGTAAGCCAGCATTTGTACGATTTGTACGCTATGCACTTCGCCCGTATTATGATATCATCTGGGCACTCCATATGTTCTGTACTCTGTCTGATATACGATATCATCTGAACATTCTGCATGTTTGATATTCCGTCCGATATATGATCGCCTCTGAAAGTTCTGTACGTTCTGTGCTCCGTCTGACGCGTGACATCACCGTGCGTTCTGTATCTTCTGTACCTCTTCGGACATGCGGTCTGAGAACGCAAATTAAGCAGTTTAGGTATTTTGATTGATGATTTATTGTTCTGTATATTTTCGGCTTATGACACAGGTATGTATGAATTGTGTCTGAAAGGTATGTGTCTGGTACTCTGATATATATGTATATAAGTACTTGATGGGTCTGTCTGTTTCAGTTACAGTCTTGCTTATTTGTATTGCATGCCTTACGTACTCAGTACATATTCCGTACTGACCCCCTGTCTTCGGGGGCTGCGTTTCATGCCGCGCAGGTACTCCCAGATGAGCTGATGAGGTTATAGCAGATGTTCCAGCGGAGGTGGCAAGCTCCATTTTCCCCGGAGTACTGCCGAGTCCGAGTCTGTCTGATTTGATTTTCTGGATCTCAGATTAGAGACTTTGCAGACAGCGTGTGGATATGATGTGTCAGTCTGTCAGCGGCTCCATCAACCGATATGTTAATTTGTGATATGTATTAAATTGTGTATAATTACAGATTTTGTCAAATTTGAAAGCTTCATTATGTATTTGATGATTAACCAGTTTAGAGGTTTGGAAAAAAATTTATGTGTGCAATAGGAGTCTGTGGGTTCGCTCGGCTCCGGATGTGGGGTCGGGTGCCCATCACGTCCCATGGAATTGGGGCGTGACAGATAGGACGTTGAGGGAGGCGGTACAGTTACTGACGACTTTGGTAGCGGGACAAGCTCGTGGACGCGGGCCAAGAGGTGGTGACGATGACAGGCGTGATAGCCTGAGGGTCCGCGATTTCTTGACATGTAGCCCCCCCGAGTTTTTCGGGTCTAAGCCCGACGAGGACCCCCATGATTTCATTCGGCAGATGAGACGCTCATTGGGACTGGTCAGGGCTTCAGAGACCGAGTCCGTTGAGTTAGCCTCGCACAGGTTACGGGATATTGCTCTTAATTGGTACGAGTCCTGGGAACTGTCCAGGGGTGAGGGTGCTCCCCCAGCTACGTGGGACGAGTTCACAGCTGCTTTTCTCCGCCACTTCTTGCCCCCCGTGAGTCGCGAGGGCGAGAAGCTGATAGATTTTTGCAGATAAAGCAAAGGGGACGGAGGCTCCGAACATAACTGAGTTTGATTCCCCGGCCCGATATGCACCCTCGCCCTAGTAGCAGATATGGCCGACCGGATGCACCGCACGTGATGATTATTAGCTACTGTTGATAAGCTGTACGCGACGGCGGCGAGACGGATACGGACATCGCCCGACATGTGTGCCCATGCACACGGTATGGAAGACCGGCACAGGGAAGAGCGTGTACCCAAGAGGGATTATGACAAGAGGCGGCCCAAGAGGGCCGTATCAAACAGGATATTTTGGGAGAGTCCCGAGGCGCGCTCAACATTCGTCCGCGGATATTTCCCTCCGTTAGGCCGGGATGCACAAATACCGCTATCAGCGATTTGACGGCGTGTGACCGTCTGGGACAGACAAGAGTTCCGCAGCCTCTGTGTCCTCGTGTGAGTAGGAGGTCCCGGCCGATCACTAGGCCACCTATGCCCCGTGTTCGGACAGGGGAGATCGCACCCGTGGGAGTGCTGGGTGGGCTGAAGGGGCTCTGCTTTTCTCGCGGCCGCTGTGGCCATATTATGCGAGATCGTCGCGGGTGGGCGGCCCGTGGTACAAAGATGCTCACGATTTCGCTTGCCGGTTCTGCCATCTACTCCTTCGGGGCCCGCGGCGGGGCGAAGCATGCCACAACACGCGCCCCGCGAGGCCGTGGCGGGGGTTCGATCTTGGGCCGTCCTTCAAACCGCATATATGCTTTGACTAGTCCAAGGACCCGCAGGTGCACCACCGAACGTGGACCCAGGTATATTATTAATCTTTTCTTGATGAATATGTGTATTGATAGACTTATATTCCATTATATTACGTGATTTTCTTCTCCTGTGTGTTGGTAAAAGTAAGGTAAAAATCCGAATCAGTAGAATCATTTGAGATAGCCATATATGAGTGTTAAGTCGAATATAGGGAATTTGGATGGCTAAGACGGTGGACTATATAGACAGGGGGCAAACGACCCCTTTAGATTGACGTGGGACCCGCTATGGAAGTTTTCCGAAAAAAAAAAAAAAAAATTGACCCCGATTAGTCCTAGAATTTCGTAACAAGGGTTGTATGAGGGAGTGGACGTGACTATCCCAGCGTTAAGACACTAAAATGCCTTAAAGTTTCGAGGTTAAGCGTGCTGGGGCCAGAGCAATTCTGGGATGGGTGACCCCCCTGGGAAGTGTGTGTTATGACCCGTATTTTTCGCCTTTGGGAATCTCGGGGTTTTCGAGATAAGTTAAGGACAATGTAATGTATTGATCTTGTTTGGTTCATAAGTTGGTTATGGAAAATTTAGACGTGGAAATATTGGAAAAGTCTAAGGGCAAAATTGGAATTTTGGAAAGTGGTTTCATGAATTACCAAAACATGGGCTAAGGAAATTGGGCTTGGAAATTGACAAAAAAAATAGGACAAGCCAAGCCCAACCCAATAGGGTGGCCGGCCATGGCTTGGAAAAAATATTAAATCCAAGCCATGTGACATGGTCATGTGACAAGATAAATAAAAAAGGGGCAAGACTCATGAAATTCTCTAGAATTTTCATGACAAGAGAAAGAAGGAGAAAACAAGAAAATTCTAAGAACAAGAGGAGGGGCATTCGACCATGCTCCTCCATTTTACCCCATTAAAATCTTGCCTCTAAAATTATTCTCTTGTAGTATTTATACCAATTCAAGGTCCCTCTACAACGTGGTGCAATTATTTCGGAAGATAACCCATTGATTTCGTCGTTTGGATGATTTGGTGGAGTGAAGAAACTTGAAGAGGAAGATAAGAATTCATCCCTCTAATTATGTTTTGAAGGTTTGTTTGTGTTGTAGTGTATGTAAATGAGTAGAATATATAGAAATATGGAAGTTTGCAAAGTGGGTATGAATTTATGCATGTGTGCCGTGCATGGGTGTGTGTGGTATAGTTGAGATGAGTTGGATTTTATGTTGTATTCTAGTTGTGGTTATTATGGAAATTGTATTGGAAATGAAAGTTGAATGAAAATGGGATGAAGTTGTAAATTTGCATGTTGGCGTAGTGGATATGGAGGGATGAAGTAATGATGAATTTATTTTGTTTAAAATGTTAGTTGTGTTGCTATGATCTCTCTGATACGAATGGAAGTTTAACGATTTAAGTTTGGCATTAGAATTGCATATATGTGTTATAGGAAAGTATATGTGTGCTAACATAGTTCATATGCAATTATGAGAATGCATTGCTTAAGTGCTAGTTGTGATGGTCGTTAATGAATTTGAGAGATGATAATGTATTACGAATATGTTTGTCGAAGAATGGAAGTTTCGGATGAGTTATGGTTTTTTAGGTGGAAAGTTTGTATATTTCGCGAATAATATGTAAAATTATGTGTAATGCCTCCAAACGAGGTTGGAATGGTCTTGATGAGTAAATGAGTATGAAAACATCGATATTGGATTGAAAATATAAAATTAGTTTGGAAGTTGTCGCCTTATGTAGAAAGATGACTATTTATGTTAGAATGCGATTCTAGTCAATTATTGATGTTCTTTGTGGTTGTTGTTGTTAACAATTGAGCCGAGTTAAATGCTCGGGGTGTCATATTTATAGGGGAAATGTTTGCCGAAATTTCGGTAGGCAAATACTAAACCCAAGTTGGAAGTTTGAACCTCATGAATAGTAATTGGTAAATGTGACCATTTGTAGGATTTTGACGAAACGGGATTGGAGTCTCGACGAGCTTAACAAGCAAGAAAGGTATGTAAAGCTCTCCCATTTCTTCTCTTGGCATGTCTTAGATATACTAGGCTCGAATTTGAACTTGGGACAACTCTACTCTTGAACCCACGTCTAGAAACGCCCGCTTTTTCATTCAATAGAATTGAATGGTTTATTGTGTGAATAGTTAGTAAAATTGTTTTAACCTCTAAAACTTGTGCAAATGAAATCCGATTACCTTGAAATACTCATAAATGACGTTATGAAGTTTGACATGCGTAATTCACATACGCCACCTCATTTGAACGAGGTGGGTCCACTTTGTCCGGATTTTTTCCTATTATTCCGTTTGAACTACTTTGGAAATAAATAAAAACTAAGGAAAGTTTTAGCTACCTTTCTAATTTCTCTGCACGAATGAGTATTATATATATTCATTTGAGTCTGATGACTTACTTTGGAATTTGCAAATGCTCCAGAAAGATTATTCTGATATGAAATATTTCGACATCCGAGAGACTTATGCTCTAATTATTGTTAAAGGTCCGCTATGAGATCTGTTATCTGTGTTACGCCTTCGAGTCTCTGTAAAATGTTATATATTTTGTGTTGCATATGGTTTTCTCACTACTCGCTCGTGCGAGCCGTAGCCACTCTTTCCTTGCGTCCGGGCCGTGGCATGTATTCGTGCACGTTTCTGCATTATTCACCGCGTCCCTCACTAGGGGGCGGGGCATGTATATATATATATATATATATATACCTATGATGATGATGATGATGACGGGGAGGTGGCCAGGATGGCATGTGATGATTTCCTTCACCGCGTCCCTCACTAGAGGGCCGGGGCATGTTGCATGTGCATACATATGATGATTTTACTTACCGCGTCCCTCATTAGAGGGCCGGGGCATGTTGTGTACGCATATGTTATGATGATCTCTTTATTTGTGTTACTCGGCCCCATTAGTGCTTTCGAAACGCATGATTTACGTTCGAGGTAAGCTTATGAGGTCCGATTCTTCGAACTACCATTCGTCCTCTTTATTTCCGTATGATTCGCCATCGTATTTTGTCTTTACATACTCAGTACATCTTCCGTATCGACCCCTTTCTTCGAGGGTGCGTTTCATGCCGCGCAGTACACCGTACGAGTTGAAGATATTAGCGAGAGAGATGTTCCGGCGGATTGGCGAGCTCCATTTTCTCCGGAGTTCGGGTCCGAGTTTTGTGATATGGATTCATGTTCCGTGTTAGAGACTTTGCAGACAGTGTCGTGGGTATTAGATGTCAGTTATGGAAACGGCTATGTAAGCCGAAGTATGATAATGTGTTGTATTGTAAGTTTCATATGTTGCAAGATTTTATTTGACTTGAGAAAAAAAAAAACATATTATTCTTCGATAAATTTTTGTTATGTATATTTGTGTCATGATTTGAGAGCTTGCGTGAGTATGACTATTATGTGAGTCCGCGGGTTCGCTCGGCCCTAAATAAGGGTCGGGTGCCCATCACGCCCTAACGGAAATTAGGGTGTGACAGTGTGCTAAGGTGATAAATGAAAGATGCATATCTGTGGTATTATAAATGAATTGGGGTAAGATGTAAGGTAAGTTGAGATGATATGTTGAGGTAGGACTAGCTACGAAAGTATGGTTGAGGTAGGCTAAACGAAGCGTCGGCAGGGGAAGTTTTTATAAATCACTGAAGCATTAGTGGAAGTGGTCTGATTTTAATCAAACTTCCGTTTGTTATACTTCCGCACCTTTGATTTTGATGAGGCCCCGTTTATGATACCTCTGTACTTCTGAATCTGATTACGTTTCTGTCCGATATATCTCTGTACGTTCGACTCTGATTACAAATCTGTCTGATACTTCTCTGTACGTCTGATTCTGATCACGGATCTGTCTGGTATACTTCCATACGTCTGACTCTGACTACGGATTTATCCGATATAGTTCAGTACATCTGACTCTGATTATGGGTTTGTCCGATATGCTCCTGTGCGTCTGGCTCTGATTACGAACCTGTTTGATATAACGTATGCTATGCTTTTTGTACTTCGATTCGGATATGACTCCGTCTGACATCCGTCCGATCTTCTGGTTCTGATGAAGATTCTCTTCGCTATATATCTTATTGGAGATTGTACGAGCCGCTAGACTAATAAGTATTCCGAACAACCCTAATATGGTAACATCGGACAAGGATAAGAGGAGTTAGAAAACGAATACCCTTACAAGTACTTTGATCAAATACGAGTACGGAGCTGGCAAGAGGACCTCCCCGACTTATCATGTTTCCCCACGTGGTTTAACATTCGAGGACGAATGTTCTAAAGGGGGGGAGGATGTTATATCCCGTGTTTTTGCACATTCGGGAAATTTGGACACAATGGTGATTTGTAAGAATAAGGCCATGCTTTGACTTTATGTGGTGTGTATGTTGTTACTTATGGAAAATATTGATACGAGAACACTGGAGAAGGCCTAAGGGCAAAATTGGAACTTTGGAAATTTGTTTCGGGAATTGCAAAATATGATTCGTGAAGAATTGGGCTAGAAAAAAAAAAGAAAGTGAAGCCCAAGTATAAGGGGTGGCCGGCCAACAAGGGTTGGCCCAGCCCATGGCACATGGAGATCATGTGACCATTTAATCAATTAAGAGGATATATATGTGATCATGCTTAGAATCTTCAAGAAAAATCAAGCAAAAGGAGAGAAAAAAAAGAAGAGCACGTCGGCTCCAAGAGAGAAAAAAAGAGGAGAAAAAAAATTCCAAGCTCTTTTGTTCCATCTAAAAATCTTGTTTTTCTTGAATTCTTAACAAGCTCAAGACGCTCTCCGACGTGGTATAATTGGTTTGGCGGGAGAACCACATTTGCGGCGAGTTGAAATTTCAAGAAAAAGGTAAGAATCTTGTTCTTTTGTGTTATGGAAGATGTATGTATGTTATAATGATTGGAATGGAATGAGAATTATGGAAATTGTGTTATGTGTGCATGGGTGTGTGTGTGTGTGAAGAGGGGGTGTGGCGAAACGTGAGCCATAGTAAGGAAGGAGGAAGGTGAATTAAATTTTATTTGGCTTGTTAGTAGTGTCATTATGATATTTGTGACGTAAATGAAGACTTAAACAATCGAGACGGCATTGAAATTGGTTGTATGTGATTATGGGGATTATATATTTTGATATGGTCTTTATATGATTATAAGAGTAAAGATCTAAAGTGTGAATTAATGTTGTTGTTAATGAACTTGGAAGAAGACAATATAATTTTGTAGTTTGGTTGCATTTGTAGAAGTTTGGCGTGGTTTAGAGTTTGATGGAAATTGTCACACCCCGACCTTACTAGGGTGTGATGGGCACCCGACCCCACATCCGGAGCCGAGCGAACCCACAGATTCTCATTATGCACATAAATTTTTTTTTCAAATCTCTAAACTGAATAATCATGAAATACATAATGAAGCTTATAAATCTGACAAAATCTGTAATTATACAAGATTTACTACATAACACAAATCGACATGTCTCAACATGGAGCCGTGACAACCGACATATCATACCCACGACGTCTCGCAAAGTCTCTAACACGATCCGTAAATCATAACGGACAAACTGCGACTCGGCGGCACTGGGAAAATGGAGCTTGCCATCTCATTGGAACACCTTCTATAATGACTTCGGCTAAATCAGGTGTACTGCAACGTGGCATGAAAACGGCCCCGAAGAAAGGGGGTCAGTACGGAATATGTACTGAGTACGTAAGGCATGCAATATAGAGAAACAAAACTATAACTAAAACAGACAGAACTATCTGGTACATACGTTACTCAAAATAGCAGACGCTTACCTCTCAGACACAATTCATACATACCTGTTTCATATGCTAAAAAGTGTACAGAAAATAAATGAATCAACCAGTATACCAAAACGCTTACTTTACAATCACAGATCGCATGTCCGAAGAGGTACAGAAATACAGAGTGCATCGGAGATGTCGCACGTCGAGGAGTACAGAACGTACAGAATATTCAGATAAAGTCATATATCGGACGGAATGCCGAACATATGAAATAGTCAGATTGTATCATGTGACGGACAAACTACAGAACATACAGAATGTTCAGATACTGACATATATCGGATAGAATACAGAATGCACGAAATGCTCAGATGATATTATACAGCGCATATGCATAAAACGTGTCCCGGCCCTCTGATAAGGGACTCGGTGAATAGGATCATATATAGCGTACTCATATGTCATATATGCAAATAACGTGTCCCACCCTTTGTTAAGGGACTCGGTAATGCGAATCATACGCATCGAGAATCGTACCAAATATACATAACGTGTCCCGCCCCCATCGCGGGTCTCGGTGGATAATATCAGATGCCATCCTGGCCGCCATCCCCATATCATCATAAACATACACAGATAACGTGTCTCGGCCCGCAAGTACGAGGGACTAGGTGAACAATGCAATGTAATGCGCACGAGAACATGTCCTGGCCCGGGACTCAGTGAATCAGAATCATACCGTAGAGTACGCACGAGAACATAACATGCCCTGGCCCGGGACTCAGTGAAAGATACATTGAGCCATGCACGAACAGAGTCGTGAGAAACCATATGCACACAAATCCAGACTCGAAGAATACGTACACTTACCGACATATGAAGATCCAGAAGCAAGTTTCGGGTCCTTCCGAATTAGTATAAAAAAGTTATGGACATTTGAAGCGCAGAAACCTCTTCGGACTTTTCAAGCGATCCAGGATCGTGTATGAAGAACATTAAAGCTTATAGAGAATGTTCATATCAAAATACTTGTATCAAATACCTTTGTCACAACACTTATATCCGAATACTTATATCAGAATTTCTATTTCAGAATATTTACATCAGAGTGCTTATATCAGAATATTCATATCAGATCATTCGTGTCGTAGCGTTTACATCCGGATAGTCAAACAAAATACTCTTTCTGAGTTACCAGATACTTATATTAAATTCGGAACGAAAGTCAAAGGTTTCCTTAGTTATCTTACGGACGTAAGGCAAATAGGACAGTACAATTAGGTCTCGGGGATTGTGGGCCCACCTGGGGTCAAGTCAGATAACGAACATAAAAGCATGGTCATTAGGTCCCATTAGACTATCCTCGAAGACTTCAAGGTATTCCATTTTCGTTTCCAAAAGTTACGGACGTTTGGACATTTCTTTACAATAAAGCGTAAATTAGTTAGTTCAATTCTATTGAATAAATAGTAACTAAATTCAACCTCGGACTTCTAGAATTGGAGTAGCCCCCGAAGCACGTATTCAAGCTTATTACATCTAGGACATGCCAAAGAAAGAAAGGGTAAGCCTTACATACCTTTTCCGCTCTTTAAGCTTCTCCAAATTCGAATCCCGTTTCGCCCAGAATCTACAAATGGTCATTTTTACCAAATGTTAGTTATAAGGCTTTTGTTATTCAATCCCGAATTAGTACTCGTCTACCGAAATTTCGGCGACCTCCCCTATACATACACCGTCCCGAGAATATGGCTCGGCCCAAAACACAACAACCAAATCAACAATCATAATAACAATATCGATAGATAATTCAAGATATCCAAACTAACATCCCATTTTTCCCGAAGCCTTCCAACTTCAACTAAAACAATAACAACACACTCTTCTCTTTCAAATCCATCAACTATATCAACAATTCTATGTGTTAACAACATCATTTCCGCCAATACAAGAAATTATATTAAAAACATATTAATTCTCCAAAACAGCCCGCACACTACAACCTCAACACAAGCCATCAAACGTCTATTTTACATTACACATTCCATAACAACAATGATTAAAACACTAAGTAAAATGAGTCCATTCCTTCCACATCAAAACAGCCCATTCTCGGCCACAACACCCACATACATGCTTTCATAATCTTTCATCAATTTCTATATATCACAACATGTACAAAACATGCACAACCACAACAACCGAATTACTAAATAAAATCAATTCATTTGTTCTACACAACACACTATAATCGGCCACTCAACACAACATCCTATCTTCATGAACTTCATTCATTTTTACATATCACAACATGCATATACACCTATAAAACATGTAAAGGAGGATTGAATCTCACCTTCTCCTTTCCATTCTTTCTCTCGGCTAGGAGTAGCTATAACATCCACGGATGATTTTCTTGTTCCAACAACCATTCCACGTCGATGAGAGCCTTCTAATTAGTAGGAAAGCATGAAGAAAACAATTTTCAAGATCAACTCTAGGGGCCGGTTCGACCCGCCCTCTTTAGCCGTCCTTTTCTCTTTTTTTTTTTTTCCATCTCTCTCTTGAATTCTCTAGAGCAAAAATGATGAAATGGTCTTCCTTTGCAAGACTAAGTCATATATATATATATATGCAAGGGGCACATGGCCGGCCATGTGCTCCCTTTTTCTTTTTTTGTTTTGTTTTTGTTTTTGTTTTCTTTTCTTTTCCCTCCAAATCTTTCTTCAAATTTCTAGAAATTTCCTTAAGATGAACATGATGAAAATGACTTAATAATTCATCTTAGTTCTACATATATTAAGCTTCCAAGTGGCCATGGCCCACACTACATATGGCCTTATTTTTCATGAACTACTAATTTCCAAAATTCCACTTTTAACCCCAAATTTTCTTTAATATTCCCATCCAATAAAATCATAACGACTTGTGCGTTCAAACGAAACCGGAAAAAATGTAACCTCGTCCTTAGCTTCCCACCATTGACTCGAGATATTCAAATGTGCAAAACGCGAGGTGTAACAGAAATTTTGCATATTTTGTGGAATAATAAGAAATGTGTCCGAAATGTATTTGAATGGCCTTGAATTAGTAGATAAATATAAAAACGTTGACATTGGATGAAAGGTGTGAAGTTAGAACGGAAGTTAATGCATTATGTGGAAGAAAAGACTATTTGTGTTAATATGTGTTTTGTAGCGATTATTGGTGTTGTTGATGTTGTTGTTGGGTTGGTTGTTGTCATTTAAGCCGAGTTTAATTCTCGGGGATGTTGGATTCATAGGGGAGATGCTGCCCAAATTCTTGTAGACCAATAAGGGCTAAAAATAGGCTCCCCAGAAGCATATGATTTACATTTGGTAACTTTGACCATTTGCAGATTCTAGACGAAACGGGATTTGAGTTTAAGCAAGCATAAGACGTCCGCAAGGTATGTAAAGCCTACCTTTTCTTCATTTGGCATGTCCTAGTCATACTAGGTTAAGATCGGAACCTCGGGGATAATTCTGCTCTTGGAAATTCGAGTCTGATTTTGAGTACTATTCATTCAGCGCATTTGAACTACAATCTTTGCATTTGGTCGAAAGAATGCTTAAACCTCCATAACTTCCGCAAATGTATCCGAATCGCTTTGAAACTCTCACAAATGACTTTATGGATCCCAATGTTTGCAATTTATGTCTGCCGCCCCGACTTGACCCGAGGTGGGCCCGCAAGCCCGAGACTTCCCTTATTTGATTTGTTTGACTCAGTTTCGTATGATATGAAAAGGAAACGTTTGCCTATGACTCTAAAGTCCGTTCGAATGTCCTATAATGTTGTTTGAACGTTTATTACTGTGAATGACACTAAGTTTTTCCGAAAACGACCTACGACGTGTTTTTTCGAAAAAAAAAATTGATAAACTAAATGTCCGTAACTTTGATATATTAGTTCGATTAACTCGATACTCATTTTAAGCCTTCGAGGCTAATGTAAAGGTATATGAAATTATGTGTCGAGTCTTGGAATTTACTTTTAATATGCATATGGTTTCGCACTCTTTCGTGCCAATGGTTATGATTCCGTTAAAGCCGGTACCCGTGCCGGTTTTGTGATCGTGCGCTTTATGACACATTCGGAAGTATGATGTGTTACGGTTTTTCGAGACCTCGCCATAGGGCCGGTTACCGTTTATGGTGTTATGATGTGATATGGCATCTGACATGTTCTGATGATTTGATGTGTGTGATGTTATGATGTGTTCGGAGATGTACGGAGATTTGAAAACTTCTGGAGTATGATGTGTTGTGGCACCAGCGTCGGGGGTGACCACGTTCCTGAGCCTTATGCATGATTTTTATTTGCATTCTGTACATTTGCATTCCGCACAGGTTTGATCTGTTACTTCTGTATTTGTTTCTGTATCTTCTGACTCCAGTCATGATTTGGTTTGCTGTACCTCCTGCTTTACATACTCAGTACTTCTTTCGTACTGACCCCCTTTCTTCGGGGGCTGCGTTTCATGCCCGCAGGTACAGACGCTCGGTTGGGTGATCCTCCGGTTTAGGCTTCCCATTCTGCTATTTTGGAGTGCTCCCCGATCCGGAGCCCACATTTGGTATATATGTTTTGCTATGTATATTCTCCGTACATTTGTGATCGTTTGGGCACAATGGGCCCCGTCCCGTCATATGTTCGTATGTTCGTCCGTTTGTAGAGGCCCTGTAGTCATATTTGTGGGTCATGGGTCCGGTCTGTTCGTATGTGATTAAATCGTCTGCGTCCTTAAGCGGCCCGTATGCTACTATGGCCGATATGGCCCACATGTTTGTATGTATGTGTACGTCTAGGCGATGTGCATTCCGCCAGTTTTGATTTTGATATGATGATTTTGCACGGGCGAACGCTTAGGGTGGCATTCGTTTCGTATTTGTATGACGTCCGCTATCGCCATCGATGCACGAGTAATATCTCGTTGAATCGGATATGTCCTAATATGACAATTTGGTTCGTAAGTTTGTTTGGGTGCCTAAGTAGGGCACCAGTCACGGCCCACGGGGCTGGGTCGTGACATTGATCTTTGATCTCCCTTGAATTTGTGTTAATAAGATGTTGGAATATTCTAGAGCTCTTGAGAGAAGTGGAGAATATGGGAGAATGAAAAATTTGAACTTAGAACTTATATTTATACTTGGGAATTAACTCAGCCCGATGGGATTATATGGACCCTTATACAGTCCGTATAATATTATACGGTCCGTATAAGTGACCGTATAACTCCATCAGTGATGGCTCTTCACTGTAACAGTTATACGGACCATTATACAGACCGTATAATGTTATACGGACCATATAAATGGTCGTCTAACCCACCTTCTTCCCGAACTTGTTCTCGTCATTTCGTTTGATCTCCAATCCTTATGGGACCTTCTTTATACTTGTTTAACACTTCATTAACGATCTAAATGTCCTCGTAACTCCTCTCCAAGGCATTACCAATCAATCCTTAACTCGATAGTTTGCAAAATTTTCCCCAAACACAACTTATACTTCACCTTCCTTTAACGAACTTAGTTTCACTAATTCATATAACTTCAAAATTTTATCGTATGCACTTTAAAGCCACCAAATACCCTTCTCATAATCATAAGAGCCTCATGTTCACCTTAAGCTCGCATTAGTCTTTTTATGACACAACGACATAAAAGTTTCGCGGTGTAACAATCTACCTGAATACCATCGGCTGAAATAATGTGCCCTAAAAAGGTCACCGAATTCAACCAAAACTCGCACTTTGAAAATTTTGCAAATAGCTTTTGAGTTTGGAGAACTCTAAGGACAGTACGTAAATGATCCGCATGTTCTGCCTCGGACCGAGAATATACCAGGATATCATCGATGAACACAATTACAAATAAATCTAGGAAAGGGCTAAACATATTGTTCATCAAATCCATGAATACTGCTGGTGCATTGGTTAGCCCAAATGATATTACTCGAAACTCGAAGTGACCATACCTTGTTCTGAAGGCCTTCTTAGGAATATCTTTCTCCCTAACTCTCACCTGATGATACTTGGAACTCAGATCTATTTTTGAAAACCATTTGGCACCCTGCAATTGATCAAATAAATCATCAATCCTTGGGAGCAGATATTTATTCTTGATCGTCACCTTATTCAATTGCGGATAGTCAATGCACATTCGCAAGGAGCCATTTTTCTTCCTCACGAACGACACGGGTGCTCCCCACGAGGATGAACTAGGCCTTATGAAGCCTTTCTCAAGCAAGTCCTTCAATTTCTTCTTGTGGCAGCCATTCTATAAGGAGGAATAGATATGGGTTTAGTATCCGGTAGCATATCAATAGCAAAATCAATCTCCCGCTCTGGAGGAAAGCCTAGAAGCTCATCCGGGTATATATCCAGAAACTCATTCACTACGGGGATAGACTGAAGAGTCGGCGATTCGGCTTCTATATCTTGAACCCGGACTAAATGGTAAATACAACCTTTAGCAATCATTTTCCTTGCCTTGAGATAGAAAATAAACCTACCTCTCGGAGACACTGTATTTTCCTTCCATTCTAAAACTGGTTCTCCCAAAAACTGGAATCGAACCATCTTCATTCTACAATTGACATTGGCATAGCAAGAAGCCAACCAATCCATGCTCATAATAACATCAAGTCCACCATTTTCAACTCATGTAAATCAGCCATAGTACGATGATTACAAATCACAACTATACAATTTCTATATACTCAGCTAGCTATTACCGGTTCACCAGCGGGTGTAGAAACTTCAAAAGGTTTAATTGACTTCGGTTTCAACCCAAATCGACCAGCAATATAAGGAGTAACATCTGACAATATGGAACCCAGATCTATCAAAGCATATACATCATGAGGAAATACCAATAATATACCTGTGACGACATCAGGGGAGGACTTAAGATCTTGTCGCCCAGCCAATGCATAAATACAGTGCTGGGGACTACTAGAACTGGGAGCTCCTCCTCTACCTCTACCACGGCTGATCGACACCTGTGAACCTTGCCCCAGAGGGTGTATAGATGATGAAGACCGACTCTCGACCAAGGGGTCGGATCTACCCCTACCACCAATCGAGGGGCAGTCACGCATGATATTGCCTGACCGATCGCATGCATAACAAACATCTGAACCCAATTAGCACTGTCCCCAATGTAACTTCTTGCACTGGGAACATTATGGCATAGGTGACCTCACCTGACTCGAGTTGCCTCTGTAATGAGAACCTGAAGCTTTAAAACTCTGACTCGGCCCTGAGTGAGTAGATCTATTAAATCTCTAGCCCGAAAACCGTGAAGGCGTGCTAGTCATAGAATAGCTTGAATGCCTAGAAAACTGCTATCTTTGCCCTCCTCTAAACTTACTAGTCGGACCTAAAGATCTAGCCCTCTTATTGTAACCACTGTCAAGCTCACGCTCACCTCTTTACAGTTGTTAGCTTTCCTCCAAATTCTGGGTGTGGGCTTGAACGCGAGAAATATCCATATTGTCGTGAAGGGATGCAGACAAGCACTTATCCATCAAATATGGCCCTAGGCCTCCCATAAATCAGTGCGCTCGATCACCCATATCCGCTACCATGACCGGAGCATACCTAGCCAAAGAATTGAAGTGGAGACTATACTCTAAAGCACTCATGCTTCTTGCGTAAGATTCAAGAACTTGTCGGCGCTAGCCTGCCGAACTTCTGGGGGCAAGTAATATCGCAGGAAAGCATCAACAAATTTTTGCCATACCGGGGGGGGGGGTGCATTGTCTCCCCTAGAAGACAACCACACCGTATACCAATGAACCGCAACATCCCGCAATCTATACGAGGCTAACTCCACCGATTTGACATCGAAAACATGCATTAACCGAAGTGTCCTTAATGTCACGACCCAGCCCCGTAGGTCGTGACTAGTGCCCGGGCTGGGCACTCGTACCCTTTACAAATCACAACCCGTTCTTAGTAACTTATTAGGAACTTATATTTATATAGAACAACCACGGTGATACATATACGTAACTATATATATAAGCAGACTATACATACGATACGGGAAGTACGAACACAAACATAACCGAACGATGCTACCCACAACCCACGTATATGTCTCATGTGCCTCTAAGAGTCATAATTAGAATCATATGATCGGACAGGTCCGCTCGCACTTAATAAGTATACGTGTATATATATATATATATATACCGTAAGAGTCCGTACCAAACGTGGGCTTCGACAAAGGAGCACTCCAAAATAGCCGATTAGGAGTCCTTAAGCCGATGGCTCACCCAAGCCAAGATCGATTGCTGTATTTAAACGCAAACAAGAAAGGCCGTACGGAATGTGTACCGAGTACAAAGCAGAAGTACATTAAACAATCAAACCGGAATGAGGGTTATAGAAATAAGTATGAAAAGGAAAAACA
>NW_026716366.1:0-17493 GCF_029784015.1 Lycium ferocissimum
CTTTCACAATATTTTCATACTTTTTTTAATAGTCATAAATAATATTTATAGCAAGCTCAAAATCCATTATGATAATTTTTTGAAAATTGTCTCGCCCTTAACTTTCCATAACGACTTTGGAATTTTCAAACGTACAAGATACGGGCTATAACAATATATATATATATTTGGACACGATGGGGTCCTGTCCCGTCCTTGTGTCTCAGTACTCTAGTAGAGTCTCGTAGATACGGATGCGTGGGTAATAGTTGTCTTAAAGATACATCAATGTATAATTTTGTATATCATTTTGCTTGTTGTGGGCTTATATATATATATATATATATATATATATATATATATATATATATATATATATATATATATATGTGTGTGTGTGTGTGTGTTGCCTTTGAGATTATGCATGTTCAGGTTGGATATGATGACTAGTATAATAAGTGGTGCTCGGTAGTCTTGGCCAGGCTACTGTCATTAATTAGTCGGTCGTGACAATTTTGACCATTTTAAACGTGTTTCGGTGTAGTTTGAGGCGATCCCTAGACCTGAGAGCATGGTTTTGATTTTTTGAAAAGTGTGTTTTATTGTGCAATTGAGGAAAGTAAGACTTTAAAGTTTGATGCTTGCTTTTCAAAAGCTGTGACGTGGTTTATAAAATGCATTGTCTATTTGGCCCATATGTTGGGTCAAGTGTATGCTTGGAAGCCAGTGGTCTGTGGGCCAGCCGTGTATCCCTTATTTTTCAACTATGCAAATCTTCATTAATAATTTGAGTAGGTGTTTTGGTGTGATTTCGTCCCATGGCGTTGGGGCATTTGAATATTCTTCCTTTGCTATTATATTAGGGGCAAACACATATTGTTGTAATATATAAAGTAGGGGCATGCACATGTAGTCATTATATATTTAGGACATACATATGCTATCGTGAAATACTTTTGGGGTATAACTTATGTTGTCATGCACTCATCGGGGTGTTTAGTTAATTTCCTCCACTATCATTTATGACCAGTCCTATGTATTGGTTGTGTTAAGTTGTGATTTATTCTTAACTGAATATATGTATCATTCTTTGAGAAGAGATTTTGTTAAGATAAAATAATTGATCAAAATCTGTTGTGCATATTTTGTTGCGGGGTATTTTCTAACGCTTATTCCAGGGTACTTAAAGGGCGAGTCAAAGATTTTACTGATTACATTTACATATAATTTTCTCCTTGCTTGCATATCAATGCAAATATTGTTATTGACAATGCGATTAATAGTTGAAAGATTTTGAGACAATACTCCTTGCTGCCGAATTGTTTGTGGAGGCTGTCGCCTCACCTTTATTTATTTACTTCTTTATTCCTTTTGGGGTTTGCTGTTACACCTCGTAGTTTCGTCCGTTGAGATTCGTTAGGCGTTAGTTGTCCTAATCGCAGAAACGGAAGTTACCTTAGGATATAAGAGATTACATGTTTCCATATTATGGTTATGGGGGTTTAAGCCCATGAAATGAGCTGTGGAAGGATTTAAGAATAAGCAAATAAAAGAATTGAGTTTGTGGGAACTTCGGTAAAACTTGGAAAATTTTCGTACAGAATTTTGGTCCAAATTGGTGGGGGCATATCTCCTAGAATATGAGGAGTTTTGGTGTGTTTCTTTTGTCCAAATTGAATTTCATTGAGTCTAGTTTCCAACGCAACAAACCTCTTGTCAATGTGACATCTGAGTAAAATGTTATGGCTATTCTACGACAAACTGTCTGAGCAGAAAATTTCTACGGACCATTTGACGGCCCGTAGGAATTTGACGCCCCGCAAAAAATTCTGCGGTCCGGCAAATTGACCCAGCCCAGCGTCAAATGGTCATAGTGACCCATATTTAATCGGGCAGTTCAGTACCACTTTGACGGTCCGTAGGAATTTATACGACCCGTCAAAATGGCGTGAATTGCCGGCAGAGTTTGAGTTCGCTTATATATCTTTCCACTTCATTTGGACATTTCATTTCACCAAATCAAATCCAAAGGCTCTATAAATACCCTCTCTTCCACTCCATAAACTAATCCAAGCCAAAATCCAAGAGAGATTATATATCAATAAGCAAGAATCAAGATACTCGTGTGCTAGAGGTCTTGCTAGGTTAATAAACTCCAAGAATTCTTTGGATATCGAAGCTAGGGTTTTCGTATAAGTTGATAGCTTTCTCCAAAGCTCATTCTTACGAGATAAAAGGTTAGTTTTCATACTTATTACATGTTATCAAGAATGTTTATTTGTTGAACAACTTGGGTAGAAGGAAAAAGTGGAAGATGAGTTCTAAATGTAGTTTTTATGAGGTTTTTGAGTAGTAAGCTAACTTGAGTTATGATTCTTAGTATGATATGGATATAATCTTGCTATGGAAGGTAATAATGGTGATGAAGAAGCATTATATGAAAATGTGCTAAAATGGGTATGAAGTTACTAGCATAAGTTGAACACAAGGATGAATTTTGAAGGCTAAATCGAATGTGAATACTTGATTATGATATTGTGGATATTATTATGGTTGTACCAGAGTTGTTTTGTGATATAGTGGAAGTTGACAAAATAGGGAAAATGCTGCCCAATTTTCATTAGAACATGAATTATCCTAGTTTGAATTGAAGAGTATCATTACGGCTTAACCATGGTATGAATCCTTCTAAATGTAGATTATTCAAGCTTCAAACTCATGAACGCTAAATAGTTAAGAAGTCGAAGAGGTATGTAAGGCTAACCCTTATTTCATTAAGGCATGGTTTCCTTGCTATATGTATCCTTTCATGAGCTCCATAATGTCTTTCAAATGACTCTATCTCTAAGATTACCAAAGCTTACGATTCTCGATACGTTCACGATTATTGTCTCTTTATATGATAGTTGATCCTCACAGAAGGATAGATATAACGAAAATGATGATGTCAATGATAACGATGATACTCATGAACTCCTATGTATACGGATTTAAGTATGTATGACTATTATGTAACACCGAGCTTATATGGCCGGGTATGATACCTATCGTGCGCGCACCACTGCAGTTGGGTACGGATAACACTGAGCCTTGGTAGCGCCCGGTATGTATGACATCGAGCCTTGTCATGGCCAGGTATGTGAAACCACCGAACCTTCATGGTCGGGTATGCTATGGATACGAATATGTATATGAATATGAATACAGATATGGATATTTGTATATGTATATATGTATGTACACGAGCATGCACTAGAAATAGAAGGTCCCTATGAAAGACAAGTAAGTAATTATGATGATGGCTATTATCTCCTGATTCTCCCATCTTATGCTATTTCTTATGCTATCTCTTATGCTCTTATTATGATGTTGATTATGCTTTTTTACACACCGGTACATTATTCGTAATCTACGTCCTTTTGTTTGTGGACGTCGTCATGGTGGATAGGGAGACACCCTTGATCCATAGATATCTTGTTCGGGGACTACGTAGCGGATTTCTATTTCATCACGGCTACTGACTTTTGGTATTTATTCTTTTGTGTACATACCTATGGGCATGGCGGGATCCGTCCCGCCTATATGATGTGACATACTCTTCTTAGAGGCTCGTACAGTTGTATATGATTAGATGTCCTTAGCCTTGTGTTTTCATATTTTGTATATCATTTTGATAGCCTCGTCGGCTTGTGTATATGGATATGGGCATTGTTATTGTTATACCCGCATTTTTTAGAGCATGGCGTGACACGTGCTTATCAAGAAAAATTGACAATCATGTTGTTGCTACATAATTTAAACTCACGTTGATAGTGTTGTATCTCGTATTTTCGTACGTCGGATTATTTATGAGCTGAGGTGGGGCCCACACATCGAGATTTTTTTGGGACATGTGACAAGTTATATGAAGCACACATGTAAAGTTGAACACAACTCAAGAAGGACCCTTGAGCCGAATCAAAGTGGAAGTCCTCCAAACGAATATTTTTAAGAAAACGTTTTCGGGTTACCTGACTTCGAGAGGCAAAACGGTATAATAAGTTTGGAATTTGGAAAAATACCAAGAAATATAAGTTGTAGATAAGTGAATTAGCTTTCCAACCATAGGTCGTGGGTTCCCAGGTGATGTCGGTACAAGGAGATATGTACGTTTTAAGACTGAAAGGTCAGTGGGCTAGGCCCAACTCGGGCCCAACCGGGTTAGGCCCATGACCCATGTTATATAAGTGATATTTCAGGCCTTACCTCCTCATTTTAAGATCTGAAACAACCAGAAAATTCTGGAGAGAGATAGATAAAAGCCTTGGAGAAGAAAAAACCAATTTTGACCAAAATCGAGCTCTCGAATTCCAAGCCCATGAAGAGAAAAGTGTAAGACGTCGCGTTGTCTTCAATTTGAGCTAAAAATCAACCAAGGAGGAGAGTGATAACGTGGTGGCTGCCTACTTAAGGTAATATGAAGGCTCCTTTTCATTGTTAACAAGTTTATTTAAAGATTTAACGGATTAGAACGGAAGAAATAGCGATATAAATTCGTTTGGTCGGTGTTGATGTGGTAGCCGATAGTAGGGGGCTGTTTTGGTGGGGTATGATGAGCTAATTTTATTTAGTATTTTGGTTGTTGTGTGTGTGGATTCTATGATGTTAAATGAAGATTTAATGGTTTAAATTGAAGTGGAAATTGTTTGGGGATTATTGAAGAAGTTAAGGTGATGTTAGTATGATTTCTTATATTTGCATGAATGATATTGTTAATGTGTGGTTGTTATATTTCATGAGTATGGAAGAAAGAAAATGTGTTGTAATTGTTCTTATTGAATTTGGAAAAATTCGGGTAGTGTATGTGTTGGGTGGACCGTTTGAAATGTTATGTGAATTGCTTGAAGTATGCTTGAATTTTGCTTTGTAAGGTTTTGAGCAAGTATTCGAATGTGAGATCATTGGTATTGGCTTGATTACATGTGATTGAATTGAGTATAAACGAGATGCCGTTGAATTGTGTGACAAGAATTGTTAAGGTTAGAATATATTTTGTATTGATTATTGAAGTTGTAAGTATGATAGTTAGTATTGTTGTTAATAATGTGCGAGTTCCATTCTCGGGTTGTTGTTGTAAATATTGGCCAAGTTAGGATCTCGGGGGTGTGTATTTACGGGGGAGATCTTTGCCAGCCTAAATTTCGGCCAGAATATAAGTGAATTTATTGAGAAGTTAAGATAAGTGAATGACAATGAATCTAATGGTTGTGTCAATTCTCTTGCATGTAGATTAAGCGAGTTCGGGCTAGTAAGCGTAGCTAGTAAGGCGCGGTTATGTGCATGTTAAGGCTCGTCCCTTTTTCTTTCTACGGCATGAATCACATAATGAAATATTATAAATGCTCCCATAACGACCTTATTTTCAAAGTTAGAATTTACGATTTCAAAACATGATTTCTTCTTAAAAGTTATAAATGTTTTCAAAAATATTCATTTTCTCCAAAATCTAAGTTTTACGTTTTGATAGTTTTCATGACTAAAACGACGACTATGATTTTATGACGACAAGGAAAGGATATGTTCTTACCATGGATACGACGATATGAAAATGTTAAGCTATTTTCGAATAATGACTATTTTAAAGGCTCCAAAGTGCATGATCTGATATGACATGTTCTATGTTCTCTTAATGTTGCCCCTCGTTGATAGTCTCACCTAAATAATCGTTCCTCCAAGGTGAGACATGACGATCCGGGTTATTCCATAGTATAATCGGAGGTTACCGACCTTACGTCACTCCGATAGAGTTATAGCTTTTCTTCGGGCTCTCCCCGCATGTTATGACATGATATATGTATAAGTATACGTATATGTATATGTATATGGGGAAGATGGGAAAAAGGAGCGTGCGCTATAGGCGCACAGCCACCTGATCAGTTGGAGAATGATATGATATCGTCCCGGACGCGGGACAAGTGGTTAAATGGATCGGAGCCGACGCCTCGGCAATATGGTATGTTCTATTTTCTTTATATATGAAAATGAGATGTTTTCAAAGAAAGAATACGTACATGTATATATAAATGGATCGGGCCGCACGTTCATGACAATGTATATGGATCGGGCTGCACGTTTCGCAGCATAGTATATGGATCGGGCTGCACGTTCAAAGATTAAGCATGCATGGCCCCGCCAAGAGGCACTCATACTTACAGGTTACGGGGTCGGGTGCCCATCACACCCTGATCAAGATTAGGGTGTGACAGTTATTGATGATGATATAAATGTGTTGTTGCCCAATGAGATTAGCACTATTGATGCATATAAATTATGAGTACGCCATGTGGCTCACCTAGATGTGAATATGAGAGTACGATAAGAGGTGTTCGGGTGGGTTAACATCGAGTACCCGTCATGGCCCTCCGGTTGGGTCGTGACATTTGCACACCTAACTTAAGACTTGTGTAATTGTTTAGATGCTCCATGATCTAGTTGTGGGATTGGGAAGGTTTCATTTGTTATTATTCGAGATATTAATTTTAATTAATTTTGTCTGAGATTCGTATTTATTTATTTATTTAAATACTCAAATGCATGTAAGTGGATGAAAATCTGGTTTATCTGAGGGATAGAGTTTGTTGGGTGTCAATCACATCTAGGGGGTATTTTGGGGATGTAACAAAGCTGGTATAAGAGCCTAGGTTTTAAGTCCCCGGTCATAAAGCAGTGTTTAGTAGAATCTTGTTCATGGGTATGTAGGAGTTTAACTTTGGAGATGATTTTTCGCAGATGGTTAGGACATCACATCCTCTTTTGCTAGACAACAAAAAGCAACCAACTTGATGTTGTCACGACCCAACCCCGTAGGCCGCGACTAGTGCCCGATCTGGGCACCCGTACGTACCCATTAACCCGAAATAGCGAACAAGTAGCTTAAACCGTGTACAAATTACAAATATTTACAGAAAAGTGGAACGTCGCCCCAAAGCTGTCATAAATGTACAGATATACATATCGTTATCATAATCCAACAGATAATATCACAAATAAGCCGATAAGGCTATCATAGTATAGGGGGACGTCCAAATCACAAATTACACGGACACGACCGAAAGCAAAGAATACCCATACCCACACATATGTCTCTGCACCTCAAGAGTCATAACGAGAATCATATGACGGGACGGGCCCGCCGTACCCGTGAATAAACATATGCATATATATATACACATAATAACAAAAGGGGATCAATGTATAGGCTCGGAACAAGGGAGCGCTCCAAGTCACCGAACAGAATCCTAAGCCGGAGGATTATCCAAATAAAGTATCCGTACCGCGCGGCATGAAACGCAGCCCCCGAAGAAAAGGGGGTCAGTACGGAATATGTACTGAGTATGCAAAGCATGAAATATAGTAAACAAGATCATAGTCAAAGCTAGAAGTACGGAAAGTAAATGCAATATTCAAAATATCAAAATGCTTACTCATAAAAATACAAATCATGCACAAGGCTCTTAGAACGGTGGTCGCCCGCCTGTCGTTGGCGCCACGCCACAGCATCACACCGGAAGGTTTCATATCTCCGTAACCCGACATATCCCCATAACACATCATATCCTACCATAACGCCATAACACAAAGATAACGCCAATAAAACGGAACCGGCCCTCTAGCGAGGAGCTCGGTGAACCGTAACATAGCATCACACCGGAATATATCATAATGCGCACGAAACATAACCGGCTCCGGATCCGTGAAAGAAGTACTAACCGTATGCACGAGCAGAGTCGTGAGTGACAATAATATGCATAAAATCATAATCACAAACTCATTAAATAAGTAGAAATCCATATGCGGAAGTTAAGGTGACAATAGTATCAAATTTTTCTCGAAGGTCATTAAGGATAAACGTAGAAAAGCCGCGGGCCCCACGGACGGGTGCCGATCCCATCCGAGATCGACTACGAGAGTTGGGGAAAAGTTATGTCTTATGAAGTTACCTATTATGTTTCGGGGCGATCCGAGCTCGTATGCAAAAGTTACGAGTGTTGAAGTCCGGACCTTTTAGTAGCAAAATTCTTTATGAAACTTTTAAAATTCAATTAAATGAAAAACATAAAAACCCAAGTTAGGTTTCATTAAAAGAGTGAACTTTGAGAAGCAAATAAGATACATATATAAGCTCGAATCTCGAGAGTGGAGTTACCCCGAGGCTCGTGTCATAGCCTAATTAACACTAGTACATGTCAAAGAAAGAAGTGCTGTTTTTACATACCTCGTTCGCTTCCTAAATCAATCCAAAATTACGTCACGACTTCTCCAAAATCTACAATAACATCATTTGGTATCAAACGTTAGCCATAGATTCTTAAAACTTCAATTTCGACTCGCACTTAATTTTGCGTAAATTTGGGCAGCATTTTCCCCTTTGAATACAACACCCCGAGAATTCAACTCGGCCAAATTCAACAACAACCAAACCAATAACCAAGCTACGACATCAATAATCAATTCCAAATACATTCTAACATTAATAACTCTTTTCTACATGTTCGACGACATTCCATTTATTCAACTTAATCACTTACATTCAAACCAATATCAACGCTTATACATTCAAATACTAATCCGAATCCATACAAACAATATTCAAGAACATTTTAAACCATTCACACAATATTTCAAACAACCCAAATATCATTCCAACTCACCTGAATTCCCCTCCAAACCCAAAAACAATCCAACATACATTCTTCTTCTCCAAATTCATAATTACGCCACTAATCCACACATTAATAATGCCATTCTCATACAAACAAAATTTGCATTAAGGACACACTAACTTCCAAATTAGTCCACAACCATGCAACATCCATTTTAATCATTAAACTTGCATTTTCGACATAGAATTCACAACGACAACAACCAAAATGCTAAAGAAAATTAATTCATTCTTTGTTATGAAACTTGGCCTACATTCGGCCAACTCCACACACACACACATTAATGATTCTCTTCCATTCCAACATACTACAACAACACTAGGCATGTTACATAGAGCTTAGTCCATCACCACAACACAACAACACACCCACGGCCAAACACCACATTTTCGGCCTCAACTCCACATGCAACTTTTTCATGAATTTCATCCTTTTTAGCATACTACAACACACATAAACCATTTATAACACCTAAAAACAAGATAAAACTCACCTTTCTTCACTTAGTTCTTCACTTGGCCAAGGTTGAGAACTTGCATGAACCAAGGATTTTCTTGTTCTAACAATTGTTCCATGTTGTTTAGCACCTTCCAAGGAGTAGAAAACCTAGAAGAATCAATTTTTTTGGAGAAGATTTTTGGTCTTCTCTTTTTCTCCTCCTTGGCCGAAGCCCCTCCTCTTCTTTTCTCCATATTTTCTTCATGTTTCTTCATAATTCTAGAGATATAAAAGATGACTAATATATTGACTAGTCATCCCTCTTATATTTATATAAAAACCCCCAACAAATATAAAGTGCACACTTGTGCCACTCATGAATTTAACTAATCAAATTTGGCCAAATTTTGTGGGAGGGCCCACAAGTCATGTGCATAGCCACATGCCCTTTTTATTTCATGAACATTGAATTTTCAACTCTTCACTTTTGGCCCCAAATTTCATGAAATATTAGTTTCCATAATTTCGCTTTTAACTCCAATTTTTCCTTAATATTCCATTCCAACAAAATAGCAAGCAACTTATGCCTTAAAATAAAATCGATGGTCAAAAATCTCAACCTCGCATCCCGGACTAGTCTTGTCCCTAACTTTTCATAGCTAGCTCGGAATATCCTAATGTACAAGAATGCGGGATATAACATCCTCCCCCCCCTTTAGAACATTCGTCCTCGAATGTTAAACTAGTCGTATGGGGTCTTATAGGCACTTCGGGGGAAGTCCTTTTCCATAGCTGTCACATACAGTTCATTACCCATTCGACATGACCCGTTAAAGAGTTCCAACGACTAGAAGATATAGGAAGTACATAGGGATACTCTTTTTTTTTTCATCCGTTCCTTATTATTGTTCCGTCACCATATCTTAACGGAAACCACATCCTTAATACATAACATTCTCGCTTGCTGATCCAGTATAATCATGGGTTGTTTCCCGTAAAATGATTTTTCTGTCGCTTGGATATCATCTATAGGAGATACTCTGGAGGGGTCGTCTATACTTTTACGAAACATTGGTATGTGGGGGACTAGACGCGCGTCTCCAATTCAGGTGGTAGGTTTAACTCATAGGCAGTCTTGCCTACCTTACGGACAATCTGATAAGATCCAACATATCTCGAACTGAGCTTCTCCTTTCTGCTGAATCTCGTAGCGCCCTTCAAAGGTAACACCTCCAAGGATACCCAATCGTCGACCTGGAACTCTAGGTGTCGACGTTGAGTATCTGCATGTGGCTTCTATTGCCTCCGAGCTGCTAACGACCGCTCTCGAATGAATTTCACTTTGTCCACTACTTGTTGAATCATATCTGGCCCCAATTAATTTAGTTTTACCAACATTGGACCAGCCAATCGGTGTTCTGCACCTTCTGCCATACCGAGCCTCATACGGCTATCTGGATGCGAGAATAGTAGCTATTATTATCGGCAACTCCCATAAGTGGCAGACGATTATTCTAGTCACCTCTGAAATCAATAACGCAGGCCCGCAACATGTCCCTTAGCGTTTGAATAGCACACTTGGCCTGCACGTCAAACTGAGGGCGGCATACCGTGCTAAGACTCACTTCCGGCTCAAGGATCAACCGTCATTGGTCCTTACGTCCTTGTCACTACCCTTCGCGATCTTTGCTATACTTATGGCAACTCGTAATTCGAGTTTAAATTGAATCTTCGGCTCTTGCTACAATTTTTCCCTTTAGCTTTCTCGCTACAATTGCTTCTCTAACCTTTGTCCCTCAAATTTTGCAATACAACTCAAAAGCATAGGGCTACGGAAATTTTACTCCTTTACTAGGTTCACGTGTCTTCGATTTCCTTGTGTTGGCGATCATTTTTAATTCTAGCTCCAAACTAATAAATTTGCCCTTCTGGGGCCGTAAGGACGCCATAATCTCTTTCAAGTCCAAGATGTTCTCCCCCCTTTATTAGGGAGGTCCTAATGCACCAATATGTTCCCCACCATCCTCGGCGCTTATCTTTCGAGAGTTGGGAACTTCTTAGCACCGTTGCACCTTCAATCCTCTTATTTTTCGCTGTGGTCATTGTTCCTTCGTTCCACTTATTGAGTCTATCCTGCAATTCTACACAATTCTATTTAGATCCATACCACCACACCCTATCTTTTTCCACACGCCTACCCTCACATTTTTAACCAAATCGCGTCGTGCTTTGCTCTTTTGCTTTTTCCGACATTTTGGTTACCGTACCTACCGTCTACTTATTTTCTTTCTTTCCCAAATATCATTATCTTGGAACTTCCCAAGCTCGATCCGTAGCGAAAACAACATCGGCTTGCCTTATAACATTTGTGCCATTTTCATTTTCTTTCTCTTGAATTTTCTTACTCTGTCTGATTAATACCTTCCAATATGTCTCAACATCGATTGCTGGGATTCAACATAGCCATATAAGGGATATCATATACATACATATGCATAATTCCTACCATCTTGTTCACAGAATATTTCCAGCACTATTCAGCTTACCCTGTTTCTAAAGCTATAGTGCACCTCCCTCCGTTTTCACTGATTCAATCTGCCTCGTTCTACACGACCTCTTAAGGTTTCTGCCTGCTCTGCAGACTCTAATTGTTTCTTAGACTAACTTAGCTTCTCATTTGCTTCTTACGTCTGAATTGTAAGACTTTAAGAAAACTTCCCGGGGGGGTCACCCATCCTCAAATTGCTCCCGCTCCAGCACGCTTAACTTTGGGATTCTGGCAAAATTGGATGCTCTACGTCAATATGACTGCGTCGACCTTGCCACATGACCTTCAGCACATAATTTGGAGTAAATTGGAGTCTGGACAGATTTCAAACGCCCTCACAACACATCTTCTGCCGACTTAAAAAGGGTCTCTTACTCCAATCGATAATTGTTTAATACTCGTAGCTATTCCAAATTCTCCGTTAGGTGGCACTCATATTCCAACGACGAGTGTCCTAAGTTCCCTTGAAGTAGTACTTTTACCTCAACCTACGTCACCTGTTTCTTTTAGTGAAATTATATTGCACCACCGGTCCCTTAAGCCTACCGTCTTTGTCGCTTAGGGGTTCCATTATTTTTTTGGTGAAGTCTTGTGCACGTAGTACCCCTTTGTCCTCTATGCCTTTTATGCTTACTGCAAGTCCAACACAGGCTTCCAGCCCACTTACAAACACTCCAAGTTCGTCTCACTAATAGCCTTATCTTATCACCGTGTCGTCGCACTACACCTTTACCTTCATAACTGTGTATTCCCTTTCTCGTTCCATATTCACACTTATTTAATTACGTCTATATCAGGCGCTTCCATTAGTATTCCCTTACCATGTTTTCCCCAGTTTATGTCCATTCTTTTCTGCGCCCGAGGAGCTTTATAATACCGCTACATTTTCAGAAAATACTACTCCTACATAATCCCTTTCTCCTCTCCAAATCCTATTTTGTTCATTCCTGCTTGTTTTCCTCATACCAATCATTTCCTAGCACTCATTCTACCTCGTTATTCATCTTTCCATGGTTTGGCCTTTCACGGCTCCGTCGATATCACTCATTTATTCTTTCACCGTTATCTTACTCACTTTTTTTTTTTTTATCTCTTCTTCCAATTAACCCCTTTTCTTCTTTGTGCTCACTATCGTTCCCGTTATCTCGTAATTTCTATTCTGTACTTTTCCTGTAGAAGAACTTCATAAATTCTTTTCTTCTTTTTTTTTTTTTTTGACCACTAGCTCACCTTCATACTTTAGTCACACAGATCACGTCGTATCCTTTAGTCACTTCCTCGCTAGGCTTTGCTCATTTTCATAACATTCCTTATTATATCCACATAATATTCTGTTCGTAACCAACCTTATAGCGTCACACTTCTTAAATTTTTGCCCTTTCCGGTCAATCTTATATTTAATATCTCATAAGCTGTCTTGTCAGTACATTCATATCCGTCACACATTTTTTTGTACTCTGGTCTCAATCGTGTCACCGTTCTTTCTAACTACAAGCTCGCCATAATTAATCCCGCTTATCAATTCAGTTGGTACCTTAATATGACACTCTATTATAATTTGCCAACTTCTTCTAAATCATCTCTTACCATCGCAAGCCTTTTCCAAATTCCTTTTACCATATCAATATCAACCTCCTAATTGCTATCGTCGCCAACTCAGCAGTTAACTTATTTTTCAAGGTCAGCCATACTTGCTACTTAGTCAAATTCTGTCTTTACTATTAACACGACCTTGCATGGCATATTACAAATCCCTACCTCATTCTCGTGTTGTTCCTGGAAAAATTTCGGCAGAGTTTCCTCTATATTTCTTACTATCGCAAAACCTGTACGCAGGAGATACCAACAATGCCTCACAGGGCCAACATATTTATATATATATACACATCATATCACAGCCACACAGGGCTTCCAACATCGACAATAGCATGAAAATGGGGAATTTTACCTCGTATGTCCATCTTGGATTCCACTTTTTTTCTGCTTACTTTTCCTTTCAAAATTTTTAACTTTACCTTTCTCGTGCCTCAATAACTTATTTAACATATACCTGTCGTGCCCTTACTTACCTGCATGCTTGTAGCTTCCAATATCATCCGTCACTTCCTTCTGTCGGTGCCGTCCTTCAGCTGAAATCGAAGGTTAGGATAAGGAAAGGTCATTTCCTATGACTTGGCTCTATCGCACGATCTAAGACAAAAATAAGGTCCTTTGGTTCCTAAATGCCCCGTGACCTCCCGTTTATAAGTGTGGCCGGCTTCACACCATAAACAAGACTCGCCGGACACGGCCTCGTAGACAATCCGAGGACTAAGCGCTTCCGATACCACTTTTGTCACGACCCAACCTCGTAGGCCGCGACTAGTGCCCGATCTGGGCACCCGTGCGCACCCATTAACCCGAAATAGCGAACAAGTAGCTTAAACCGTGTACAAATTACAAATATTTACGAAAAAGTGGAACGTCGCCCCAAAGTCGTCATAAATGTACGTATATACATATCGTTATCATAATCCAACAGATAATATCACAAATAAGCCGATAAGGCTATCATAGTATAGGGGGACGTCCAAATCACAAATTACATGTGCATACGACCGAACAAATTGAATACCCATACCCACACATATATGTCTACAGACCTCTAAGAGTCATAACAGAATCATATGACGGGACAGGGCCCCGCCGTACCCGTGAATAAACATATGCATATATATACACATAATAACAAAAGCTGGATCAATGTATAGGCTCCAGAACAAGGGAGCGCTCCAAGTCAGCTGAACAGGAATCCTAAGCTGGAGGATTATCCAAATAAGTATCTGTACCTGCACGGCATGAAACGCGGCCTCGAAGAAAGGGGTCGTACGGTGAATATGTACTGAGTATGCAAAGCATGAAATATAGTAAACAAGATCATAGTCAAAGCTAGAAGTACGGAAAGTAAATTCAATATTCAAAATATCAAAATGCTTACTCATAAAAATACAAATCATGCACAAGGCTCTTAGAACGGTGGTCGCCCGCCTGTCGTTGGCGCCATGCCACAGCATCACACCGGAAAGTTTCATATCTCCGTAACCCGACATATCCCCATAACACATCATATCCTACCATAACGCCATAACACAGCATAACGCCAATATAAACGGAACCCGGCCCTCTAGCGAGGAGCTCGGTGAACCGTAACACAACATCACACCGGAATATATCATAATGCGCACGAAACATAACCGGCCGGGATCCGGTGAAAGAAGTACTAACCGTATGCACGAGCGAGTCGTGAGTGACAATAATATGCATAAAATCATAATCACAAACTCATTAAATAAGTAGAAATCCATATGCGGAAGTTAAGGTGACAATAGTATCAAATTTTTCTCGAAGGTCATTAAGGATAAACGTAGAGAAGCCGCGGGCCCCACGGACGGGTGCCGATCCCATCCGAGCCCGACTACGAGAGTTGGGGAAAATTTATGTCTTATGAAGTTACCTATTATATTTCGGGGCGATCCGAGCTCGTATGCAAAAGTTATAAGCGTTTGAAGTCCGGGACCTTTTAGTAGCAAAATTCTTTATGAAACTTTTAAAATTCAATTAAATGAAAAACATAAAAACCCAAGTTAGGTTTCATTAAAAGAGTGAACTTTGAGAAGCAAATAAGATACATATATAAGCTCGAATCTCGAGAGTGGAGTTACCGAGGCTCGTGTCATAGCCTAATTAACACTAGGAGCATGCCAAAGAAAGAAGTGTTAAGCTTTACATACCTCGTTCGCTTCCTAAATCAATCCAAAATTACGCGTCACGACTTCTCCAAAATCTACAATAACATCATTTGGCATCAAACGTTAGCCATAGATTCTTAAAACTTCAATTTCGACTAGCACTTAATTTTGCGTAAATTTAAAAGATTTTCCCCGTGAATACAACACCTCGAGAATTCAACTCGGCCAAATTCAACAACAACCAAACCAATAACCAAGCTACGACATCAATAATCAATTCCAAATACATTCTAACATTAATAACTCTTTCTACATGTTCGACGTACATTCCATTTATTCAACTTAATCACTTACATTCAAACCAATATCAACGCTTATACATTCAAATACTAATCCGAATCCATACAAACAATATTCAGAACATTTTAAACCATTCACACAATATTTCAAACAACCCAAATATCATTCCAACTCACCCAATTCCCCTCCAAACCGAAAACAATCCAACATACATTCTTCTCCTCCAAATTCATTATTACGCCACTAATCCACACATTAATAATGCCATTCTCATACAAACAAATTTGCATTAAGGACACACTAACTTCCAAATCAGTCCACAACCATGCAACATCCATTTTAATCATTAAACTTGCATTTTCGACATAGAATTCACAACGACAACAACCAAAATGCTAAAGAAAATTAATTCATTCTTTGTTATGAAACTTGGCCTACATTCGGCCAACTCCACACACACACACACATTAATGATTCTCTTCCATTCCAACACACTACAACAACACTAGGCATGTTACATAGAGCTTAGTCCATCACCACAACACAACAACACACCCACGGCCAAACACCACATTTTTACCAACTCCACATGCAACTTTTTCATGAATTTCATCCTTTTTAGCATACTACAACACACATAAAACCATTTATAACGCCTAAAAAACAAGATAAATCTCACCTTTCTTCACTTAGTTCTTCACTTGGCCAAGGTTGAGAACTTGTATGAACCAAGGATTTTCTTGTTCTAACAATTGTTCCATGTTGATTAGCACCTTCCAAGGAGTAGAAAACCTAGAAGAATCAATTTTTTTGGAGAAGATTTTTGGTCTTCTCTTTTCTCCTCCTGGGTCGAAGCCCTCCTCTTCTTTTTCTCCATATTTTCTTCATGTTTCTTCATAATTCTAGAGATATAAAAGATGACTAATATATTGACTAGTCATCCCTCTTATATTTATATAAAAACCCCCAACAAATATAAAGTGCACACTTGTTCCACTCATGAATTTAACTAATCAAATTTGGCCAAATTTTGTGGGAGGGCCCACAAGTCATGTGCATAGCCACATGCCCTTTTTATTTCATGAACATTGAATTTTCAACTTCTTCACTTTTGGCCCCAAATTTCATGAAATATTAGTTTCCATAATTTCGCTTTTAACTCCAAATTTTCTATTATTCTCCCATTCAACAAAATAGCAAGCAACTTATGCCTTAAAATAAAATCGATGGTCAAAAATCTCAACCTCGCATCCCGGACTAGTCTTGTCCCTAACTTTTCACAGCTAGCTCGGAATATCCTAATGTACAAGAATGCGGGATATAACAGATGTCATGCTAGATGTTACACCTCGCATTTTTGCACATTTGAATATTTCGAGTTAATGGCGGGAAGTTGAGGACGGAGGTTATATTTTTAGTTTGGTTGATGCTAAGTTGCTTAATATTATTGGCATGGAGTGTTAAGGGCGAAAAGGAAAATTCGCGAAATGGTTCATGGTAATATTATGGAAGCCTAGGGGTAAAATGGTAATCTCACAAATATTCAAGAAAATTCTTGAAATTTCCAAGATGGCCATGTGATGAATATATATATATGGACCAAAGTGTATAAAATAAGACAAGTGGCCACATTTGGTTATTGTAGGAAAATTAGTCTTCTTTGACTAATTCAAAGAAAATTCAAGAAAAAAGAAGAAATCTCTAGAAAAATGAAGAAGGGGGCATGTGGCCATTTTATATTTAAAGGGGAAAATATATATATAGAGAAAGATGGCCCATTCTTCATAATTAATTTGGA
>NW_026716367.1:0-36597 GCF_029784015.1 Lycium ferocissimum
ACAAAAGCATAAAATTCTTACCTTTCCTTGAAGTTCTTCACTTGCCACTAGAATTGTCCTCTTGCCAAAATAATTATACTAAGTTGTAGAGAACCTTGCACTTAGTAATAATCCCACAAGAAATGAATTTTTGAACCAAGGTTAAAGGCTTGGAAATTTTTTTCTTTCTCTTTTTCTCTTCTTTCTCTCTAGGCCGTGAGCCTCTCTTTCTTTTTTCTTGTTTTCTTTTGATTTTTCTTGAAAATTCTAGAGAGGAACATATGTATATACTTGCCCCCTTAAGTGGTCACATGTTTGGCACATGGAAAATTTCTTAGTGGGTGGGTTTTGGCCTTAGTCTTGGTAGGCCACCCCTTCCACATTTGGGCCTCATTTTTTTTTTTTTTTTTTGAGCCCAATTCATTAGAAATCTCATTTTGCAATTCCCGAAACAAATTTCCAAAATTCCAATTTTGCCCTAAAGCCTCCTCCTTTGTTTCCACATTTAGGTTTCCATAACCGGCACGCACATATTATGAAAAATCCAAACATGACCTTATTCCTTACAAGCCAAGGTTACTTCCAAATTTTCAAATACGCAAAAATGCCGGATATAACAGAGCACCTCATTGCATTGTTCACCGCGTCCCTTACCAGAGGGCCGGGGCACGTTATATTTACCGCGTCCCTTGCTAGCGGGGCCGGGGCATGTTATATGATATGATGATATGGGAGGTGGCCGGAGATGGCATATGATGATTCCCTTTACCGTGTCCCTCACTCGAGGGCCGGGGCGCACGTTACATGCACATGCATATGTTATGATTTTGATTTACCGCGTCCCCTCATTAGAGGGGGGGGCACGTTACATGAACGGTTTATATATGTGTTATGATTTTACTCACCGCGTCCCTCCTCGCAGAGGGCGGGGGCACGTTATATGTTCATATGATGATTTTATGACATTGATATGCGTAATACATGTTTGCAAAGGCAAGTTTTATGATTTTACGTACTCCTTACTTCGGATGATCCCGCTACTACGTGTCATGCTTTACATACTCGGTACGTATTCGTGACCGACCCCTTTCTTCGGGGGGTGCGTTTCATGCGCGCGGGTACACCCGGATGAGCTGAAGACTTTAGTAGGAGACATTCCGGCGGGATCGGCGAGCTCCGGTTCCTCGGAGAGCGCTACCGAGTCGAGCATTATGTTATGACGGTTGTATATGTTAGAGACTTTGCGAGACGTGTTGTGGGTATAAGACGTCGATTATGTAAGCGGCTATGTCGACGATTTGTTACGCATTGTATTATAAGTCCTATATTGTTTTATATGTTCCGTATTTTCATTGATTTGAGAAAGGAAAAATGTACACTATTCTCCGCAAAATTTTCATTATGTATTTGTGTCATAATCTGAGGGCCAGTGTGATTATAAGAACTATGTGAGTCAGCGGGTTCGCTCGGCCCTAAATAAGGTCACGCACGCCCTAACGGAAATTAGGGTGTGACAAATTGGTATCGGAGCGGTTCGTCCTAGGGGTTGTGCCGCAAAGTCGTGTCCGGTAGAGTCTGTTTATGGTGTGAAGCGCGCCACATTTATGAACGAGGAGGCTACGGGGCATCTAGGATGGTTACGCTTCTTTGACATCTTAGATCGTGCCGTAGAGCCAAGTTATAGGAAATGAGATCCCCGACATTGACCTTTGATTTCGGCGAGAGAAGGCGATTAACGATATTGGAAGCTACGAAGTACGCAAAGGTAAGCAAAGGTATGCAAGGCTTATGTCGGGTAAGATATTAAAGTACGATGGAAGTACAAGTTCGGATCAAAGAAGAAGTAAATAAGAAAGTGTAATAGGTGCGGTTTGAGTGGGCCTACAAGGTATGCTTATTATTTTTGTCCGTCAATGATGTCGGGAGCCACTGTGAGGCTGTGATATGCTACGATATGCGTATATATATGTTGGTCCTGTGAGGCATTGTTGGTATTTCCTGTGTACAGGTTCTGAGATAGTAACAGTTACAGAGGAGACTCTGCCGAAATTTCCCCAGAAATAAAGTGAAAATGAGAGCAGAAATCCGAAGGCTGGTAACTGAGGATTTATAAATAACGGCGGTCGGGGCGTGTTCATCGCCATCGAGAATTTGGAAGCCCAGAACGAAAAGGTAATCAAATCCACGGGTGAAAGGTGAATACCGAGGATCCGAGGAGGGTAAAATAGTAATTATGCTATAAGAGCGCTTCGAAGTCCGTCAAGACTTCGACTTACTCCGAGATCACGTGACGGAGGTCGTG
Source organism: Lycium ferocissimum (assembly GCF_029784015.1). Classification (NCBI taxonomy): domain Eukaryota; kingdom Viridiplantae; phylum Streptophyta; class Magnoliopsida; order Solanales; family Solanaceae; genus Lycium; species Lycium ferocissimum. The sequence continues at coordinate 2,282 of NW_026716367.1, forward strand.
GTGAAATGGACGCGATTATACCGGCGTTAAAGCGTCGTATTTCATCGGAGTTCCAAAGTTAAGCGTCTTTGAAGCGAGAGAAATCTGGGATGGGTGACCCCCGGGAAGTTTTACGAAAGTTACGCAAATTCGGATGCAAGAAGAAAATGAGGAGTTAGAATGACTTAAAGACAAATTAAGAGTCGGGAGTGGGCGAAAACCTAAAAGGTCGCGCGAACGGGGCGAATTAGACCGATAAAGAGGAAAAAAAAGTGCATCCCGAGTCCTAGAACTAGGGTGAGTCGGAATAGTGTATGGAGATATCTTGTAAGCAAGATAGTAGGGACTATATGTGTACATAGATGCGCACGGGATATCCTGTACAGGGTTAGATCAGCGGATATATGTATCTCGGTAATCAAGGTGGCGGTATATAGAAGGCACTAATCGGACAGGGTAACAAAGTTCAAGTGAGGAGAAAAATATGAATGGCATGAATGTTATAAGGCAAGTTGATGCTGTTTTCGCTACAAGTGAAGCTTAGAAAGTGCTAATACAACGATATTGAAAAAGAAAGAAAGTGAGGAAATGAACGGCAAGGGAATTAAAATGTTGGGATAAAAGTACCGCTTAAATGGGATTGGAAATACGGGTTTAAGGCAAGGTAAAATTGGGCGATAGTATAAGTACACCCCTAAAGAGGGGAAGCGAGGGAGAGAGATACAAGTGCAAGACGAAGACAATTGACGCTACAAGGTCACGGATACGAATGCTTGGGGCCGCGGGTAAAGTTCCTTGCGAGATAAGCTAGGAAGATCGAAAAGCCGGCGGTAAAGGGATAGAAGTCGGGATAACAATCAAGATGGCGGTGAGAAGTAATTGTAGATATCGGAATAGCATGATATTAGGAAAAGGAGACCTAAAGAGGAAATACGATAAAGGGAAGTAACAAGTAGCTTACGGAAACATTGTGAAGGGTAGAAGCAGTGTACGGGAACGAGAGGTTAAGATATAGGCAATAAAGTGGTTGCTAGTAGTAGAAAATTTCCGAGAGAGGAAAGTAAGAAAAGCGAGGGAACGGGAGTATGGCTAGGTAGACTTCTAGAAAATGCGAGCACGGGAGTAAGACGTGGAATAGTACGGACCAAGAGAAGGAACGATCGTGACTAAGATTAAGTATGTAGATAGTGCAAGAGCGGTCATGTTACCTATGAATATTTATACTGGAGATGAGACCAAATAAATGCTTAACGAGAAGAGTTTAAGGTCGGTAACAACGATACGGTGATGATACTTAAGGTGCATTAAGAAAAGATGTTAGGATGGTTTGAGATAAATTACCGAATTGGAACTAGTGCGAGAGCGAACGGGGACATGCTTATGGTTGAAAAAAAAAAATGTATTTCGACGCTGGTAGTAGGAGAAAAGAGGCAAAGATAAAGTGAAACACAAGGATTAGTGAAGCTACGTTGAGGCGGTTCATAGAACAATTTGACCTCCTTCGTACATTCGGTTAAGGATTGCAACATTGGCTGTACTATTGAATTACGTTACTGCAAGATGAGTATGTTAAGATTTCGCACATAAAAATCGTAACTATAAATTATAGGAAATGGCATGAATATGATGTAGTTTGGAAAGGGAATTGAGGAAAGGGGTACATGAATTCAAGATCGGAGATGAGGTAATGGATTTATGAGTGTTATAAGTAAGACTTTAAAAGGGGGAAGGCACCGTAAGGTAAGACTCATAAGGAGAAAGCGAGTGAATAGGATGCAAAGATTCAAAACGCACCAGAGACATGAAAAACAAATGTAATTTGAAGTGAGAATTTTTGTGGAAGCGAATTCAATAAGCTATAAGGGTCGATCGGCAAAGGAATAAAGTGATTGCGGGGTATCTTTCAAGATTGGGCCGAAAATAATTCATCGGGGAAGAAAAGGAATTGAACGTTGTTCGGGTGAAGGGGACAAACATTAACAAGATATTGGAATAACTACGATGCTTACTATGGAATGACCACCCAGTAAAGGGAGACTACAAAACATCAAGAGCCGAACAACTAAATGACCTGGTTGTAGGAAAAAGATGATGCAATAATGCATCAATTACGATAGTATTAGAAGAAGGATGATCCGATAATGGATATACTCGAGAATGGGATTATGGACGGAGTACGAGCTTAGTTTAAACATTCGAGGACGAATGTTCCAAAGGGGGAAGGATGTTATACTCCACATTTCAGGCTCGAGCGTGACACATGCTTCCTCAAACATTGACAATCACGTTGTTACTACATAATTTAAACTCACGTTGACGGTATTATATTTCGTATTTTTGTGCGCGGATTATTCGCAAGGCGAGGTGGGGCCCACACATTGAGATTTTTTTGGGACATGTGACAATTTATACGAATCACATATGCGAAGTTAAACATAACTCAAGAAGGACCCTTGAGCCAAATCAAAGTGGAAGTCCTCCAAACAAATATTTTTAAGTAACGTTTTCGGGTGATCTGACTTCGAGGGGTGGAAACGGTATTATAAGTTTAGAATTTGGAAACATACCAAATACAGAAGTTGTAGATAATTGAATTAGCTTTCCAACCATAGGTCGTGGGTCCACAGGTGATGTCGGGACAATGAGATATGGACGTTTTAAGGCGGAAAGGTCGGTGGGCTAGGCCCCAAGCAAGACCCCAACCGGGTTAGGCCCATGACCCATGTTTATTTAAGTGATAAATCAGCCTTTTGTACTCATTTTTCAGAACAAAACACCCAGAAAATTCTGGAGAAAAAGAGAGAAGAGAGCTTAGAGAGAAAAGATCAATTTTGACCAAAATGCGAGCCGAATCCCGAGAAGCCGTGAAGAAAAGTGTTCTACGTTGCGTTGCCTCCAATTTGAGCTAAAAATCGACCAAAAAGAAGGGGGTGGACGTGGTGGCTGCACACTTGAGGTAATATTAAGGTTCCTTTTCATTGCTAATAAGTTTATTTAGAGTTCTACCGAACTAGAACGGAGAAAATAGTGTGATAAATTCATTTGTTGGCGTTGTGAATCATGGAATGAGATTTGAAGAGAATTTTGAATGAAAATGAATGTATTCAACTTGTAGAATGTGGAGGATGTTTCTATTGATGTTGTTAGTATTAATTTCGACTTCGTTACGGAAATAAAAAAAATTATGAAATAGTTATATCGCGAATTGGTTGGTTGGAAAATTTGGAAAATAATGTGTGGGCTATTCTATGGAATATTTTGGAGCAGGAAATATTATGTTTGTTGGTATTGTTGATAATGATTTGGCGAGTTAAATTCTCGGGGATGTCCAATTTATAGGGGAGGTCTTTGTCGAAATTTACGTAGAAAAAGTAATGGCTTGGAATTGGGTTCTTTGATGTTTATGGCTAATGTTCGATGCCCTGCGATGTTATTGTAGATCGTGAGAAGTCGAGGCTTGAGTTGGATTAGCTTAGGAAGCGATCGAGGTATGTAAGGCTTACTTTTTCCTCTTGGCATGTCTTAGACGTACTAAGGTATGACATGACTTGTGCTTTGGGGGTAATTCCGCTCTTACGTTCCGAGTATGTGTATGATCCTTAATTGCTCATAATGTGACACACTTCATATAGTCCTTAAGTCTTATGTATGTTTGGGTTTCAAATAGTGAATAAAGGATTTTGTTCCTAAAAGATTTTTAGTCTAAAAACGTCCCTAACTTTTGCAAACAAAACCGGATTACCTCGATATGCTTGAAATGATCCTCTAACGTACAATGAGTTAAGTTTACATAGGCGGACTCGGAATGATTTGATATACGACTATGGCCTCTATTATACTTTGATATACTTATGATATAAGATGTGTTTCGAGTACCGTCCGAAAGCTATTTGATATGACTATTGTCCGGATTTTTAAATGATGATTCATGTTGACTACTTCATTGAGTCTTTGAAAATGTTTTATGTGCATATAGTTTCTCACTACTCTTGCTCGTGCCGGCCTCGATATGTCTTTCGGCTGCGTCCGGGCCGGGGGTGTGTATTCGAGCACCTCGTTGCATTGTTCACCGCGTCCCTCACCGGAGGGCGGGGCACGTTATATTTACCGCGTCCCTTGCTAGCGGGGCCGGGGCATGTTATATGATATGATGATATGGGAGAGGTGGCCGGGATGGCATATGATGATTCCTTTCCGCGTCCCTCACTCGAGGGCGGGGCACGTTACATGCACGTGCATATGTTATGATTTTGATTTACCGCGTCCCTCGTTAGAGGGCGGGGCACGTTACATGAACGGTTTATATATGTGTGTTATGATTTTACTCACCGCGTCCCTCTCGGAGGGCGGGGCACGTTATATGTTCATATGATGATTTTATGACATTGATATGCATAATACATGTTTGCAAAGGCAAGTTTTATGATTTTACGTACTCCTTACTTCGGTATGATCCCGCTACTACGTGTCATGCTTTACATACTCAGTACATATTCCGTACTGACCCCCTTTCTTCGGGGGCTGCGTTTCATGCCGCGCAGGTACACCCAGATGAGCTGAAGACTTTAGTAGGAGACATTCCAGCGGGATCGGCGAGCTCCAGGTTCCTCGGAGCGCTACCGAGTCGAGCATTATGTTATGACGGTTTGTATATGTTAGAGACTTTGCAGACAGTGTTGTGGGTATAAGACGTCGGTTATGTAAGCGGCTATGTCAGCCGACGATTTGTTACGCATTGTATTATAAGTCCTATATTGTTTTATATGTTCCGGATTTTCATTGATTCGAGAAAGGAAAAATGTACACTATTCTCCGCAAAATTTTCATTATGTATTTGTGTCATAATCTGAGGGCCAGTGTGATTATAAGAACTATGTGAGTCAGCGGGTTCGCTCGGCCCTAAATAAGGGTCGGGTGCCCATCACGCCCTAACGGAAATTAGGGTGTGACATAGGGGGACGCCCAGAACACAGACCACACAAACATAACTGTACACTAACTTCCCATAACCCACACATATGTCCACAGACCTCTAAGAGTCATAACAGAATCATATGACGGGACAGGGCCCCGCCGTACCCCTGAATATACATATAAATACTAACAAAGTGTACGTACCACGTATATAGGCTTTATATATGGGGAGCGCTCCAAAATAGCGAGTAGAGATACCCTAGGCTCGACGAATCACTAGAACGAACGTCTGTACCTGCGGGCACGAAACGCAGCCCCCGAAGAAAGGGGGTTCAGTACGGAATATGTACTGAGCATGTAAAGCATAGAACACAGTAGACAGAATTGTAATGAAGTAAGGGGCATGGAAAATAAGTACAGTAACCAGAAAACCAGAAGGCTTGCCTTTGAAACATAAATCATGCATGTCAATATCATGTAGTACATATGCATATACATAACGTGTCCCGGCCCTCTAGCGAGGGACTCGGTAAGTAAAATCATCATATCATCATGTCATCATGCTATCATATATACATATATACCGTACCCGGCTCTTTAGTGAGGGACTCGGTGAATAGAATCATCATATGCCATCCTGGCCGCCATCCCCATATCATCACATCATCATATCATCATATATATATATATACCGTACCCGGCCCTCTAGTGAGGGACTCGGTGAACAATGCAGTGGAGTGTGCACGAATACATACCCGATCCGGGACTCGGTGAAAGATGTAGCAACGTACTCGCACGAGCAGAGTAGTGAGAAACCATATGCACATAAATCACCTTTAAGACTCGAGAGACAAGTAAGTAGTCGACGCTCGAGAGTTAAAACGGAAATCATGTTAAGTTCTTTCAAAAACAAGTTGTTAGGACTATACAAAGGAAAATCTCGGGGACCACGGATATGCGTCGAGCCAATCCGGGCCCGCCCACGAAAGTTAAAGTCATAATACGTTATAGAATCGTTTACGAACATGTCAAAGCAATCCGGTTTCGTCTAAGAAAGTTACGGCCATTATTAGACATATAATCCATTAAGAACAAAATTCTTTTTGCAACATTTGAAATCCAATCGTACAAAGGACTTAAGGACCACGGTTCGACCATATTAAGAATGCGAATATCAAGAAGTGAATAAGAATCACATACATGCTCGGACCTTAGGAATAGAGTTACCTTGAGGCTCGTATCATAGCCTAATTACAACTAGGACATGCCAAAAGAAAGAAGGGTTAAGCTTTACATACCTCGTCCGCTCTCAAAGCTAATCCAAACCTAAGTCTCGGGCTCCCCAAGATCTACAACAACATCATTATATACCAAACATTAGTTATAGATACTTAGAACTCCAATATATATATACTTTGTCTATATATTTATATATATATATAAATTCAACAACCCCGAGAATTCGACTCCGTCAAAATCATCAACAACAACACCAACAACCATACTAACAACATCAATAATCAATTCAAGACGCATTCTAACATTAGTAACTCTTTTCTACATACTTCGACAACATTCCAATTATATTCAATTCAACTACATACATTCAAATCAATACCAATGATCTCACATTCGTGTACTAATCCGAAACCATTCAAACAAGATTCAAGAACGCTTCGAACAATCCGCACAATATTCAAACCACCCAACCAACCCATTATTCCACCCGAAACCTCCTCAACTCCACATGAACAAAAATAACACATTTCTTTCTTCCAAAACTCATGAACTACACCAACAATCCCCACATTAGCGACATTATTCTTATAAATACAAGAAACTATATTAGAATCGCATTAGCCTCGACAATAATCTACAAACGGTTATAACTTCAACTTGAATCACTAAACCTCCATCTTCATCATAGAATCCACAACAACAACAACCAAACATGCTAAATAAAATTAATTCATCACTCCTACACAACATAACATGCACACGGCCACAACAACACACACGGCTCAACTTCAACATGCAATATTTCATGAGTTTCATCCATTTCTACATACTACAACATACACAAACCACCCCTAACATATAAAAGAGAAGATTAAACCTTACATTCTTCACCCAACCTTTCTACACGGCTAGGATTGTGCTTTGCAATAATACACGTTTTGCTTGTTCCAACAACTACTCCACGTTGTAGAGGACCTCCTAATTAGTAGAGAAACTAGAAGAAAATATTTTTTGTTGATCAATTTTTGGACCTCAAATTCGGTCACCTATGGCCGAATGGTTGCCCCTCTCTTTTTCTCCAAGTTTCTTGAATTTTCTAAGGGTGAGAATGACGAAGATGACTTAATTAGTCATCTTCTAATCACATATATAAAACATCCATGTGGCCCATGGCCCACACCCATGTGGCCGGCCACTTGGCCATTTTTATGTCATGAATTTTAACTTTCCAATATTCACTTTTAACCCCAAATTTTTCCTTAATATTCCATGCCATTAAAATCATAAACAACTTATGTCTTAAAACAAAGTCGTAGTTAAAAGTCTCTACTTCGCCTCCCGGAATAGTCTTGTCCTTAACTTATCATGGTTAACTCGGATTGTCCCATTGTACAAAGTACGGGATATAACAATTATTTACATGATATGAGTCAGAAGTAGGTGAGTATACCCTTAAATTATATTCGAATCTCAGTTACATTCAGTTGTTCATGTGTATCAGTTCAGTTTCAGTTTACAATTATTAAGTTGCGTTATATACTAGGTACATTATTTCGTACTGACTTCTCTTTTATAGGGGACACTACATTTCATGCCTGCAGGTCCCGATAGATAGACAAATAGGCCTCCTCAGTAGGCGTTGTCAAAGTTCAGCTTGATTAGTAATCTCCATATCATCCGGAGTTGTCAGGTCTAGAGTTTTGGAAGTATATGTTGTATATGATGGGTAGGTCGGGGTAGGCACAATTGTCGTCTTGTAGAGGCTTGTAGACATGTCCTATATGTTTTGTTTATGACATGGTGGCCTTATCGGCCCTTGTATATATTTCTATTGGTTTGTTTAGTATTCAATTGAGTTACTTGTCCATTTACATATTGTTATATCTTTCGGCCATGTCGGCCTAGACATTTCTGTATGTGTTCAGATTTCATGAGTTATAGGTTGGTACGGTCGGTCAAGTAAGGCAATCGGTGCCGGTATGGCCTCCCTGGATTTGGGGTATGACATATTCTCCTGAGTTTCTTGTGCAATAGCTATTTGATTATAGCCAGAAGTAGGTTGGAAAGTCGGGAAGTAAGCTTTAGGTATGTTAAGGTTGTTCCTTCTTTTCTTGGCATGATTCCATATATTGTAAGAGTGTAATGGACGTTGTGACTACGGATTTATCAAAGTAGACCTAGTCATATTGTTGCGTAGTTTTTGAGGGTTATGTTAATCTTTCTGAGGGGCCATACCCCCTCTCTATGTCCTCAAGTTTATAGAGAGACGGAAGAGGCATGTTATAGTATCAGTATTTTTAGCATATGCATGATATACTGCATGATATATATATATATACATTTTCTTTAGCCTAGCCACTTATCGGAGAGACATTTTTATTTTGCACGGCCACTTGGATCTTAATTAATATATTTATGTTGTTCATGGAAAAATATTGGCGCAAAGACATCGGGGAGACATATTGCCCGGCTACTTGGCATGTGAGAAGGGAGATATATGTTATATCCCGTGTTTTCGCCTATTCGGAAATTTCGAAATAATTGAGTTTCGGGAATCTTGATCTTAATTAATAATAAGAAAAATATTGGCGCAAAGACATCGGAGAAAAGGAGCAAAATTGAAATTTCGGAAATTTGAATTACAAAAAATAAGATTTAAAGCTTAGCAAAAATTAAGAGAAATGAGGCCCAAATTTATGGGAAGTGGCCGGCCAAGCCAAGGCCTAGCCCATGGGAATTATTAATTTTCCATGTGATTAATAGGTGTATGAATAGAAGTTTCAAGAGAAATATAGAAAGAAAGGAGCAAGAAAAAGATAAAGGAGAAGGAGAACAAGCTCAACCATTCGGCTAGGAGGGAGAAAAAGAGAGATCAAGATTTGGCCATTCAAAAAATTATTTCTTCATGCAAACTTACTAATTGGAGGGTGCTAATTAACGTGGAAGTGTTATTGGGAACGATAGATTATTCGTTTTCATCATTCACCAACTTGAGCAAGTTGTAAAGTTGAAGAAGAAAGGTGAGTTTCCATCTTGTTTTATGTGTTATGCATGGTCTATATGTGTTGTAGTATATTAGAAAGGAAGAAAATCATGATAGAAACCAAGTTGGAGTTGAAGTTGTGTAGGTGGGTTTAGCCGTGCACATGTAGGTTGTTTTGGAATTAATGTATTAATGTTAATTGGCATATTTTGAATGTTGTGGTGTGAAGAAGGGAATGGAAAATCATTTTTTGTGTGTGGAAGTGGGCTGGCCGAATGGCCCCCTTTAATGTGGTTGCGATTGAACAAATTGTCGTTAGCGTTTTAGTGTCGTCGTTATGGATTTTATGAGAAAAAAATGCAAGTATGATGACCCAAAATAAGGTTATGTTGGTTGTAGAATGATTTGGAAGTTTATGTGACTTTTATGTAATTTTTGTAGTTAGGAGAATTGTATTGTAAATGTGTGGATTAATGTTGTAAATCATGAACTTGGAAGACAAGAATGTGTTAGGTGTTGTTCTCGGGCTCGGAGACAATTTCGGGTGAGATGGAACAATATTTGGGTTGTCGAAAATATTGTATGGATTGCTTAAAGTGATCTTGTATATGGCTTGAATGAGTTTGGATTGGTAATCGAATATGTAAACGTTGATATTAGTTTGATCGTAAGTAGTTGAAGAGAGAATACTATGAATGTTGTTGAAGTTATGTAAAAAGAGCGATTAATATTAGAATGTATTTTGAATTGATCATTGATGTTGTAGCGTGGTTGTTGGTTTGGTTGTTGTTGAATTTAGCCGAGTTGAAATCTCGGGGTTGGTGTATTTACAAGGGAAATGCTGCCGAAATTTCGGTAGAATTTAATGTCCGCTTGAAACGGAATGCCTAAAGGCTTATGGCTAATATTAATGTATTTGGCGTATGTAGATCTTGGAGCTTTCGGGAGTTGAGGCTTGACTTGGCTTGCGAGCGGATAAGGTATGTAAGGCGTCGCTTTCTTTCCTTTGGCATGTCTTAGTGCTATTAGGCTATGACCCGCGTCTCGGGGTTATTCCGTTCTTAAATCCGAGCTTAGATATGTACTTGTTTGACTCTAAAGATACATTCTTTAAATGTGTTCAATGTAAGGTTCTTAAGCTTTTAAATAAATGAGTTTCAAAGGACTTATGGAAATTCGACTACAAAAGGGGTCCCGAGCTTCAAACGTCCGTAACTTTTGCATACAAGCTCGGAACGCCCCAAAACATAATATGTAAGTTCACTAGGCCTAACTCTCCCCTAACTCTCGTAGTCGGGCTCGGATAGGGTCGGCACCCGTCCGTGGGGCCCGTGCCTTTTATGATTTTCCCCAATGACCTTTAAGAAAAATTTAGTACTATTTTTACCTTGACCTCCGAGCATGGATTCCTTACTTATTTAGTAAGTTTGGAATTATGATTTGTGTGCCTTTTAAATACGGATTGTTACGTATATGACTCTGATATGTAATTGTGATTTCCAAAGCGGGTTTGATATGTCCTTAAAAAGGTGCGTTTAAAAGGAAATTTGATCGGACTATAATACTAATTTGTAAATAATGATTCGTTCTGAATAGTTTGTTAAATTCTTGGTAAATGTTTATGTTACGTATGATTTATGAATTTTGTACATTGTATATGGTTCCTACGATTCTGCTCGTGCACATTATTGCTACTTCCTTCGCCGAGACCCGGGCCGGCTATGTTCGTGCGCACAATTTGAAGTATGATGAGATTCCGAAGTATGATGAGCGTCTGAAATATGATCTGATTCTGATATATGGTATGACATAATGTATGATGAGTTCTGATATGGTGTGGACATATGATATGATTCTGAGTTGTGATATGATACGGAGGAGATGTTCGGAGAATATACAAAACTTCCGAAGTATGATGAGTTGTGGCGCCCAAGTGAGGGGCGACCACGTTCCGTCCGTCGGGTCCTACCATGGACCATATATAACACATGTTTTGATATTCATGATTTATGGTTGTAAAATAAGCATGCGGATATTCTGATCATTATGTTTACTCTCCGAATTTCATATATGACTTCCGGTAAGTTATATGCATATAATGTATGTGTGATGTTACGATGATCTGATTATGATACGGTTTGGCTGTTGACGTATGTTTATGCAGGGCAAACGATTAAAAAAGAATAATTATGATTTTTGTTTTCCAAATTTTCCGTACTTATTTCCTTAACCCTTATTCCGCTTTGATTCCGTTTACGTATTTCACGTTTTTACATACTCGCACATATTCCGTACCGACCCCTCTCTTTCTTCGGGGCTGCGTTTCATGCCGCGCAGGTACAGGTACTCGTTTGGGTGAGCCGCCAGCCTAGGGTCCCTGTTCAGCTATCTCGAAGAGCTCCCTTATCCGGAGCCCAGATTTTGGTATAGCCCTTGTTATATTCGTGTATATTTGCTCAGGGTACGGCGGGGCCCTGTCCCGTCATATGACTTTGTTACTCTGTGTAGAGGCCTGTAGACATGTCTGTGGGTGTGGCTATATCTGTACAGCTATATGCTCGTATTGTATGTTTGGGCGGGTTATTCACCGCGGCAGCCTTGTCGGCTCGCCTATATATGTCTATATGGATATGTTGGCCCCGTGGCCTTTGTTGGTATTTTGTGTGTATGTAGAAAATTTTGGTTAGTAATAAAAACGAGAGGAAACTCCGGCCAATTTTTCTAAATGCCTAAGTTACTATTTTTGGCTTTTGGTACGCACGGTGCCCACTCGGGCGCTAGTCACGGCCACGGGGGTTGGGTCGTGACAAAAGTGGTATCAGAGCGGTTCGTCCTCGGAATGTCCACAGGCCGTGTCTAGTAGAGTCCCGTTTATCGGTGTGTTGTGCACCACATCTATAAACGAAGAGGCTACGAGACATTTAGGATATTATCCTCCTTCTGATCTTAGATCGTGCGATAGAGCTGTATTATAAGGATGACTCCTCCCTAACGAATTGCTATCTTTTCAGCGATGCCTCCGAGAAAGGCGACGGTTGCCCAGAAGGGCAAGTCTACCGAGGGGGAGACCCGCCGGCCCCAGAGTTACTAGGCTCGCGCTCGTTCGAGCCGAGATCGCGCCCCGCCCGCCGGTTCCGCCACCCCATCACCATCGAGGGGCATGGAGCGACAGCAGCTCGCAACACAGAGGCGGCCCCACCGCCCGCCCCCGAGATTCGAGTGCCCGAGCCTCCGGCTCCTCGGCCCGGGGCGGAGTACGAGCCACAGAGAGACGCTGTCCGGTTGTTGACCGGACTAGCACAGACGAGTGTCCAAAGTGCGGAGCGGGAGATGATTTTGCCGGTGGACGTGACGCCCGCAGGGCTCGATATTTTCGACCTCGCAATCCGCCGAGTTCTTCGGGTCAAAGCCCGAGGAGGACCCCTCGTGAGTTTATTAGAGAGATGCGGCGTACGCCGCGACTTGTCGGGGCCTCCGAGACCGAGTCCGTTGAGTTCGCATCGTACGGCCGCACGACACAGCGCCCAACCGGTATGAGTCATGGAGCCGTCCGTAGGTGAGGGTGCTCCCCACCGTGCGGGGATGAGTTTGTGGAGGCTTTTCTTGCCCATTTTCTACCCCCAGAGACTAGACGAGCCAGGGTTCACCGATTCTTGCGTTTGAGGCAGGACGGCAGGAGTGTCCGGGAGTATAGCCTCGAGTTTGATTCCCTGGCTAGATATGCGCCTCACATTGTGGCTGACATGACCGATCGAGTGCACCGCGGGGTGATGGGGCTAGATGATTATGCGATAGACGGCTGTATGGCGATGGCCTCCCCGCATGGATATTACCTGGTACGTGCGCATGCCCGAGTGGCGTGGAGGATCGACACGAGAGAGGGGCGCCGGCCCGACGGGGAGTGATGACGGGGGGCGGCCCGAGAGAGGGCAGGTCGGCCGGGTAGTACGGAGACTTTGGGGGCGGGCGGCCCGGCGCGGCGAATGCTCCTCCCGGTCGCCCGGAGTACGCCCCCACGGTTCGCGGACAGAGGCCGGCTAGTACGGGGATTCGGGGCCGGTCGAGCTCCGTAGAAAGCTTCGGGGTCGAGGAGGGACGAGAGGGTTCGGCGGGGTCGAGGCCACCCATACCTCGGTGTTCCCACCGCGGGGGATACCACCGTGGGAGAGTGTTACCGTGCTACGGGGTGCTGAGCGAGCCAGAGTGGTCGCTGTGTGGCCATGTTATAAGAGATTGTCCGTACGCAGGTGGTCCCGGGTGGTGCGCCCTCGGCCCCGAACCGATTGCGTCCGTCTTTTCCTTCGTAGCGACGCGCCCACGGGGGGGCATGCGCATCACGGCCGGCCGCGGCAGGTCGGCGCAGCCTGGGCCTAGCGGTCCTTCGAACCGCATATATGCTCTGACTAGCCGGCAGGACCAGGACGCAGCATCAGATGCGGATACAGGTATTTGAGCTTTTTTTGGATATATTTTTATGTATACGCAATTACTGTGTGAATGCTATTAAACCGCGATAGGGAGAAATTTAGGAGCCGATAATTGCGCATGTATAAATAACGGCGGTCAAGGTGTGTCCGTCGCTATTGGGAACCCGGGAGGCTAAGACGAGGAGTGGGTGTAACTATAGGTGACAGCGAATAGGTAGGATCGAGAGAGGGGTAAAATAGTAATTGTGCTGTAAGGGCGTCCGGAAACTTGTCAAGACTCCACTTTACTCCAAACTATGTGACAAAGGTCATGCGGCGAAGAGAACGCGATTATACCGGCGCGCAGCCTCGTATTTCATTGAAGGTCTGAAGTTAAGCGTGCTAGAGTGAGGGAAATTCCAGGATGGGTGACCCCCCTGGGAAGTGAATGCCCTCATAAGTGATCCGAGTAAATACGGGTATGTAGTTGGCCAAAGGATCTCCCCGAATTACTGTGATATACCCCGAGATTAATTTAACATTCGAGGACGAATGTTTTAAAGGGGGGGAGGATGTTATATCCCGTGTTTTCGCCTATTCGGAAATTTTGAAATAATTGTGACTTGTATGTCATGAGTCAATATCTTGATCTTAATTAATATATTTATGTTGTTCATGGAAAAATATTGGCGCAAAGACATCGGAGAAGGCCAAGGGCAAAATTGAAATTTCGGAAATTAGTTTCGGGAATTACAAAATAAGATTTAAAGCTAATTGGGCTTAGCAAAAATTAAGAGAAATGAGGCCCAAATTTATGGGAAGTGGCCGGCCAAGCCAAGGCCTAGCCCATGGGAATTATTAATTTTCCATGTGATTAATAGGTGTATGAATAGAAGTTTCAAGAGAAATATAGAAAGAAAGGAGCAAGAAAAAGATAAAGGAGAAGGGAGAACAAGCTCAACCATTCGGCTAGGAGGGAGAAAAAGAGAGATCAAGATTTGGCCATTCAAAAAATTATTTCTTCATGCAAACTTACTAATTGGAGGGTGCTAATTAACGTGGAAGTGTTATTGGGAACGATAGATTATTCGTTTTCATCATTCACCAACTTGAGCAAGTTGTAAAGTTGAAGAAGAAAGGTGAGTTTCCATCTTGTTTTATGTGTTATGCATGGTCTATATGTGTTGTAGTATATTAGAAAGGAAGAAAATCATGATAGAAACCAAGTTGGAGTTGAAGTTGTGTAGGTGGGTTTAGCCGTGCACATGTAGGTTGTTTTGGAATTAATGTATTAATGTTAATTAGCATATTTTGAATGTTGTGGTGTGAAGAAGAGAATGGAAAATCATTTTTGTGTGTGGAAGTGGGCTGGCCGAATGGCCCCCTTTAATGTGGTTGCGATTGAACAAATTGTCGTTAGCGTTTTAGTGTCGTCGTTATGGATTTTATGAGAAAAAAATGCAAGTATGATGACCCAAAATAAGGTTATGTTGGTTGTAGAATGATTTGGAAGTTTATGTGACTTTTATGTAATTTTTGTAGTTAGGAGAATTGTATTGTAAATGTGTGGATTAATGTTGTAAATCATGAACTTGGAAGACAAGAATGTGTTAGGTGTTGTTCTCGGGCTCGGAGACAATTTCGGGTGAGATGGAACAATATTTGGGTTGTCGAAAATATTGTATGGATTGCTTAAAGTGATCTTGTATATGGCTTGAATGAGTTTGGATTGGTAATCGAATATGTAAACGTTGATATTAGTTTGATCGTAAGTAGTTGAAGAGAGAATACTATGAATGTTGTTGAAGTTATGTAAAAAGAGCGATTAATATTAGAATGTATTTTGAATTGATCATTGATGTTGTAGCGTGGTTGTTGGTTTGGTTGTTGTTGAATTTAGCCGAGTTGAAATCTCGGGGTTGGTGTATTTACAAGGGAAATGTGCCGAAATTTCGGTAGAATTTAATGTCCGCTTGAAACGGAATGCCTAAAGGCTTATGGCTAATATTAATGTATTTGGCGTATGTAGATCTTGGAGCTTTCGGGAGTTGAGGCTTGACTTGGCTTGCGAGCGGATAAGGTATGTAAGGCGTCGCTTTCTTTCCTTTGGCATGTCTTAGTGCTATTAGGCTATGACCCGCGTCTCGGGGTTATTCCGTTCTTAAATCCGAGCTTAGATATGTACTTGTTTGACTCTAAAGATACATTCTTTAAATGTGTTCAATGTAAGGTTCTTAAGCTTTTAAATAAATGAGTTTCAAAGGACTTATGGAAATTCTGACTACAAAAGGGGGTCCCGAGCTTCAAACGTCCGTAACTTTTGCATACAAGCTCGGAACGCCCCAAAACATAATATGTAAGTTCACTAGGCCTAACTCTCCCCTAACTCTCGTAGTCGGGCTCGGATAGGGTCGGCACCCGTCCGTGGGGCCCGCAGCTTTTTATGATTTTCCCCAATGACCTTTAAGAAAAATTTAGTACTATTTTTACCTTGACCTCCGAGCATGGATTCCCTACTTATTTAGTAAGTTTGGAATTATGATTTGTGTGCCTTTTAAATACGGATTGTTACGTATATGACTCTGATATGTAATTGTGATTTCCAAAGCGGGTTTGATATGTCCCAGGCAGGCATTTAAAAGGAAATTTGATTGGACTATAATACTAATTTGTAAATAATGATTCGTTCTGAATAGTTTGTTAAATTCTTGGTAAATGTTTATGTTACGTATGATTTATGAATTTTGTACATTGTATATGGTTCCTACGATTCTGCTCGTGCACATTATTGCTACTTCCTTCGCCGAGACCCGGGCCGGCTATGTTCGTGCGCACAATTTGAAGTATGATGAGATTCCGAAGTATGATGAGCGTACGAAATATGATGCGATTATGATATATGGTATGACATAATGTATGATGAGTTCTGATATGGTGCGGACATATGATATGATTCTGAGTTGTGATATGATACGGAGGAGATGTTCGGAGAATATACAAAACTTCCGAAGTATGATGAGTTGTGGCGCCCAAGGCAGGAGGGGCGACCACGTTCCGTCCGTCGGGTCCTACCATGGACCATATATAACACATGTTTTGATATTCATGATTTATGGTTGTAAAATAAGCATGCGGATATTCTGATCATTATGTTTACTCTCCGAATTTCATATATGACTTCCGGTAAGTTATATGCATATAATGTATGTGTGATGTTACGATGATCTGATTATGACACGGTTTGGCTGTTGACGTGTGTTTATGCAGGGCAAACGATTAAAAAGAATAATTATGATTTTTGTTTTCCAGCTTCTGTACTTATTTCCTTAACCCTTATTCCGGCTTTGATTCCGTTTACGTATTTCCTGCTTTACATACTCAGTACATATTCCGTACTGACCCCCTCTTCTTCGGGGGCTGCGTTTCATGCCGCGCAGGTACAGGTACTCGTTTGGGTGAGCCGCCAGCCTAGGGTCCCTGTTCAGCTATCTTGAAGAGCTCCCTTATCCGGAGCCCAGATTTTGGTATAGCCCTTGTTATATTCGTGTATATTTGCTCAGGGTACGGCGGGGCCCTGTCCCGTCATATGACTTTGTCACTCGTGTAGAGGCACCGTAGACATGTACGTGGGTGTGGCTATATACGTACGGCCCTATATGCTCGTATTGTATGTTTGGGCGGGTTATTCACGCGCGGCCTTGTCGGCTCGCCTATATATGTCTATATGGATATGTTGGCCCTGTGTGGCCTTTGTTGGTATTTTCTGTGTGCAGGAAAATTTTGGTTAGTAAGAAAAACAGAGGAAACTCTGGCCAATTTTTCTAAATGCCTAAGTTACTATTTTTGGCTTTTGGTACGCACGGGTGCCCAATTCGGGCGCTAGTCACGGCCTACGGGGTTGGGTCGTGACAATATATATAATGGTATTATATTGCATTTCATATGAGAGATGTTTGGAGAGATATTCAGGGCATTCTTTGGCCTCCAGATTGTATTGTTTCAGTTCAGTTTCAGTTATCGTTGCCTTACATACACAGTACATTATTTTGTACTGACGTCCCTTTTGTCGGAGGCGCTGCATTCATGCTGCGGTACATATCGGATGTTGATAGACCTCCCAGTGGCGGATCGACATCGGTGATTGGTGAGCTCCCTTTATGTTCAGAGTTTCCAGCTCCTTTTGAGTCTTTCCTTTTGATTACAGATTGTATGGTCATATTTCCTAGAGGCTTGTAGACGAGTCCCGTATATAGTGTGTCTGTGTGATAGCCTTGTCGATTTGTGTATGTCTATGGATACTGTTGGCTTTGTAAGATCATGGCAGCTTCGTCGGCTTGCTCAGTTGTGTATATGTATTTTGGGTGTGTATGCCTAGTTCAGATGAGATAGTCAGTATTCATATATATGTCCAGATTGCGGCCTTGCCGGCTTGTTGGTGTTGTTTGTGTGCAGGGAAATATCCCGCCTTTTTGCATAATCGGAAAATTCGAAATAATTGTGATTTATGAGAAAGAAGGCCATGTTTGAATTTTTCTTAGTAGGTATGTGGCGGATATGGAAGCTTGAATGCGGAATCAATGGAAAAGGCTTAAGGGCAAAATTGGAATTTTGAAAATTAATTTCGGGAATTGCAAAATAAGAATTATGATGAATTGGGCTTAAAAGAAAATAAGGAAAATTAGGCCCAAAAAGAGATGGGGTGGCTGCCAACTACATGGCCAAGCCCCGATTTAATTAATCTCCATGTGCCTATCATGTGACAAAGTATTCATGAGATATATATTCATGATCATCTCTAGAGTTTTCAAGAAAAATCAAAAGAAATCAAGAAAAATTGAGAGGAGAAAGAACAAGAGAGAAAAACGGCCAAAGAGAAAAGAAGAGAAAAGAAAGAAAAAAATTCTTGGAGCCAAATCCTTGGTTCAAAAATTCATTTCTTGTGGAATTATTACTAAGTGCAAGAGCCTCTACAAAGTGATATAATTATTTCGGCAAGAAAGCAGTTTTGGTGGCAAGTGAAGAACTTGAAGGAAAGGTAAGAATTTTATGTTTCGTTATGATATGGAAGGTATATGTATGATGTAGAGTGTGTAAATGAATGAAAAGCATGAAAATTTTGGTGTGTTAGAAGTATATGCATGTTGGCCGTGAGTATGAATATAAATTGCATGACTATGATGACTTGAATTTATATTGGAATCTTGTTGTAGTTATGGTGGAATTTGTATTAGAAATGAAAGTTGAATGAATTAGTGGAAGTTGAGAATTTTAGTGTGTGGCCGTGTGTGGTGTTTGGTATGAAATGAAATTGAATTGAATTATTTAGTATGTCAATTGTGTTGTTGAAGTTTTGTGATGAAGATGGAGGGATAATGGTTTAAGTTGATATGAAAAATTTGTCGTTAAGTTGTTGTCGGAAAGTATATGATTTTATTATAAATTATGTAATTGGGAAGAATGAAGTTGTAAGATGTATATGGTGGTTGTTATAAACGAAATTGAAGGATAAAAATATGTCGTGAATATCTATGTTGAAATTTGGAGGTTTTGAATGGATTATGATTTTGGTGGAAAACTTGTATATTGTGTATACCTTATGTATGTTTGGTAAAAATGATATGAAAAGCTTCCGAATGGCATTGTAACGATTTTAGTTAGTAATGAATGTGAATATGATGGTATTGATTTGGACATGTGAAGTCGGAATGGAAGTTATTGTATTATGTTGGAAAGTGGGTTAGTCGTGTTATATTGTGTTTTATTATGATTATTGATGTTGTTGTTGGGTTGTTGTTAGTTGTTTTGAGCCGAGTTGAATCTCGGGGGTGTCATATTTATAGAGAAGGTGCTGCCGAAATTTCGGTAGCCAAATGCTTAACCAAAGTTGAAATGTTAACTTGCATGAATAGTAATTGGTAAAGATGACCATTTGCAGTTTTTGGACGAAACGGGAAGTGAGATTTGACAAGCGTAAGGCGCAATCCAGGTATGTAAAGCCTTGCCCTTTTATTCTTTGGCATGTTCTGAGCCTAACAGGCTTGACAGCGAGCCTCGATGACACTTTTGCTTCTCACAATTCGAGATTGAAATTAGCGCAAAATCCGTCAGTAAGATTGAACCAATTTCTTCTAAAATTGACCTATACGTATGTAACTTCCATAAATGGAGTCGAAACCCCTGAGATGATTATGAACGAATCCCTAAGGGTTACTATCCATAATTTATGTACTGTACTATGGTTGGGCCCGAGGTGGGCCCACAAAACCCTGATACTCCCGGTATGGCTCAAGTCGATCTATTTCTGTCTGTTTTTCACAGGTAACTCTTAATTATGTTTCCGTCCGCTAACTAATGAGTATTATGACCATCTATCTGAATCTTGATATTAGTCCGATATCTGGAACGATTCTGGACACTCTGTTCCGATATAATCGATTGCTCTAGTTTGATGCAGCACTACGAACTATTTCGGTTTATTAAGTACGTCGTCGGTACGTATGCATATGGTTTCTCATTTGTCCGTTCGTGGATGCCTCAACGCTTCCTTCTTGCGCCGGGCCGAGGTTACGTAATTCGTGCACTTCCTTGCATTGTTCACCGCGTCCACCTCGGATTGTGCGCCGGGATCTGTCGTATCGATATGATCGATTATGATCGATTATGTGATATTACGGAGATGGCGGCCGGATATGGCATTTGATTTGATCTGTACGTCCACCGCGTCCCGTACTACGAGGGCGGGGTTACACGTTACCCGCGTCCCTTATTAAGGGCGGGATGTCTGTATGTGATTGGGATTTGATATACGGTATATATACGTATATGATTATGACTACGCATGCATGATTCTGTACGTACGATTCGTACGTACGATTCGGACTCGATTACATCGACATACGTTTGAGATCGGTAACTCTGTACGAGATTACATCGTCACACTTCGTATCTCGATACGCGTGTGCCTCCGTCGACGCAATTTCCGAATCGACATAATAAGATTACGTACGCTTCTGTAAGTCGACTCACATTTATGATTACGTAAAATGCATGTAAGTCGGACTCCGCTACGAATCCGGTTCGTACGCTCATTTACGTATTTCCGTACATTACGATTTTTGCATATCTGACTCTGGTTATTTTAATTATGTATGTTATGTTCCCGCTTTACATACTCGGTACACTTTCGTACTGACCCCCTGTTCCTCGGGGGCTGTGTTACATGCCCACAGGTACAGACGCGCCGCGTGATACGCCACCGGTCTAGGACGTCGGTCTGCTGTTTGAGGAGCTCCCTTTTGATCGGAGTGATACTTTTGGTATATATCTTTTGTTGTTTGTCTGTTACTTGTACATATGATCATTTGGGTACGGCGGGGCCCTGTCCCGTCTTCTGATTCTGTTCTGTATGTTAGAGGCCTGCAGATATGTATGTGGGTTGTGGGTTGTCACTATTCGGGTAGGTATGTGCGATATACGATTTTGTCTGACATAATAGCCCTAACGGCTTCTGTACAGGTTTCAGTATGTATATATATGTATATGTATGTTCGTGCAATGCACCCTATATCTGTATGGATTTACGTATGTGGAACAGGTTAGCTATTCGATACATCGGATCTGTTAGGTAGATACGTATGGGTGTCCAAGTAGGACACCAGTCACGGCCCACGGGGTTGGGTCGTGACAGAAGCCTTACAGGTTTAAGCCGGGGGTTACTCCTCAAAGTTTCAGATTTAGAGTGGTTCGCTCGGGCCTAGTTTGGCATCGAGTGCTGGTCACGCCACAACAAATTTGGGTCGTGACATTCCCGAAGGGTTCGAGTGTGATTTGGGTCATTAGTTGAGAAACTGGTTAAGTTAGAATTGGAGTTGACCACGGTCAACATCGGGTCGAGATGATCCCTTGTTGATGTTTTGAAAGTTTCAATAATTTTGTATGATTATTTTGGACATGTCCACAATGTTTAGTTAGATACTGATGAGTTTTGGATAAGTTTGGGTTGTATGGTGATTATTTTCGGTTTCGACGTCGATTTGAGCATAAAGGGTACTATATTGAGCAAACGACCTTTGATTCATGTTTCAACTGAACCATTATATCCATATCGTAATTTTGGAACCATAGCAACTGAAATCATCAAGTTTCGACATCGTATGAGGGGATTATGGTCATATTACTGAGAATTGGGTTGCTAGATTTTTTAGTTTAATTACGAAATTGCTACTGAATTCGTATTTAAAAATCTGCACTATTCCAAATATTGAAACTTCCATATCTCCTTCATTATAAGGTCAAATGGAGTGATTCAAAAGCCTAACTTGACTGGAATTTCACAAGGAATCCATTGGAGGCATCAAAAGAGAGTTTTGGAATCGTTTGACACAAGAAAAGAGCCAGAACAGCTGGGCATTTTTGGCTATTAATGTTGTTGGAGTTTTTCTCATCATGAAAGTTTGGGTTTGGGAGAATTCAAGGATGTTCTACAAGTTTCTTCCATGGGGTAAGGTCGAAACCATAATCTAAGTATTTTCCTTTGATTCATTCCCTTGGTTTAAGCTTTAATTCATGATTTCTAAAGTAGGAAATTGGGGTTTTTCATGAAGAAGGTTTAATTGGTCTTTCTTGAGAAGTTCATAAAATTGGTTAGACTTCCTAAGTTGCTTTATTTTATGAAATTGATTGTATAATAGATTATGATGTATCTAAGGATGATAATCATATTCCTTCCATTATTAGTGTTGAATTTTTGAATTTAAGAGTTAGGGTTTATACCCAAAATTGAGGGTTTTGCTTGAATTTCGAAATTGGATGAATCCTTGAGTTAATTTAGCAACTATTTGATGGGTTTTGATCACCGAGTGTTTAATTGGATATTTTACCCCCGAATTTTCCATTTTGACCTTGTGGGCCCCGTTTTCACAAATTTTAGGGTTGGTTTTGACCCAAATTGAATGATAGCAATATTTGTATCGTTCTTCATGATTTCTAATCCAAATTTTGAATATGCCTAGACTTCCTTGATATTGAAAGCTCAGCGGAAGGGCAAGGCTATAGAGTGATTGTTGGTGTTCTTTGTTCGGCCATCCAGGCAGGTTATGGCTTACCCTTGGTGAGACTTCATATAGCAAAACATATATTTAGATTATATTGTAGGAGAAAGCATGTAAACCTTTGGGTATGAAGTTGGATTGGATATTGTCTTAGGTTGGGCCCTGTTGCGTGATTGGAACTAGCCATCTCGTTGTGTTGTGACTTGATTGTTCTATTGTGTTGGCTTGATGCCACGTGTTGTTAGTTGATACTAGAGTCTGTTATTCCATATTGATTGTGATAATGTAGTATCTTACGGGTTGATGTTGATATGAGGATAGAACTCTATATGACTTGTGTAGTCTTTCAAGATATTATTGGCGTATCCATGTTGGTACTTGTGACACTGATATTGTTAGCATACCCATGCTGGTCCTTGTGATACTGACATTGTTGGCATACCCATGTTGGTACTTGTGACACTGATATATTATTGGCGCACCCATGTTGGTACTTGTGACATTGATATGTTGTTGGCCTACCCATGTTTGTACTTATGATATAGATCAGATTAGTGATGTTAACACATGCATTGCACGTATAGTCATCTATTCACGATACCTTTGTTGATACCTTGATGATACTAGATGAAACACTGTGATGAGCTGGGCTCAATTTTTACTTGAGTGACGTGAGAGTCCGATATCCGGTGTTAGTACAAGAATCGTGGATTGAGTAGCAGTTGCCAAGGTTTGTGTCGGAGTCGTGAAGTACATGGACTCCGCGGGTCCCCCATGATGGTGTCGGTGAGAATCCCCCGTGGGCAAAGATTTGAGGTCTCATCTGTCTTTGGGCAAAGATCCGGGATGTGTGGCACTTAGACTTCGTGAGCCACCTCGGGTTGTGCTACCGAGATATCGATATATCCGTTCGGAGTACATGTGTACACAACATTGCATTGCATTGTATTGCATTGCGTTTGCATTGCATTATGGTTTATACTGTGATGCCCTGGTGTTTAACATGTGATGTTGGTTTCGGATTGGACATATTGAGACTTGGCACATTTGGGTTTAGATACTCTACGTAGGCGATGAAATGTACTTGGTTCTGATTATGTTTGTCTTATACTTGTTGATTTATCTGCCTATCTTGCTTTATTGTCTGAATTATATTAGCTATACTTAGTCAGTCAATGATACCTACCAGTACTGTGGTTTTGTACTAACTGCACTTATTGCATTCCTTTATGAATGCGAGAATTCAGGTTGGATCTACTTGTTTCTCGTGGTCGAAAGTCACTCTGAGATTTGCTTAGAGTCTACAGGGTGAGCACGAGACATCCGCCGCCTTGAAGATTCTTCTTATTTATGTCTTATTTCATATTCCGAGACATATTCAGACTTGATATATTATTGATATTCCAGACTTGTAGATTTTAGTTAGATCCTCTTGTATGACCAGACCAGTTACTGGGGCGGATTTTATTTACTTCTGTATTTTTTTATTTATATTATAATTGTGAGACTTTCGCTATTTTACTTCTTTCGCTACTTTCTATTATTTGTGAATTTTGAGTTAAGGGTTCGCCTACCGAGGTGGGAAAGGTAAGTGCCCACACGACTTAGTGAAATTGGGTCGTGACAACATGATTCCAAGTGAAACGAAACGTAAACAAGTGACATTCATTACGGCTCCATTCTTAAAAGAGCTAGAAGCTTATGTTCTTGTCCCTTTGTATAGTGGTGCTGATTCTTGTCATATTTCTCATTGATCCTTAAATGCAAGACATGCTGATGACGTTAGTTCCATAATGTTAATCGGAAGTGCAACGACCCTTGCATCACTTCGATAAGTTCAACATGTTCCTTTATGGCTCTTGCACATGCATATATATTATGATGATGCCTACTGTGGCTTGATAGCATTATATACTCATACATATGTTACGACTGTGCTATTGACGCACCCCTGATCAGGTGGACATTAGGTTGATCATGATGATGCCCATAGAGGCTTGACGGGGCTATATGCATGTATATATATTATATGATGATGGCTCTATAAGCGCATAAATACAGTATTCATGCATATCATGGCCCACAGCGGCAATACATAGCCAAGGTTGTGTTTCTTGTTCCTCTATTACAATGATGTCTTTTCTTACGTTGTTATCTGCCTTACATACTCGGTACTTTATTCGTACTGATGTTCCTTTTCCTGGGGATGCTGTGTTTCTTGCCCACAGGTCCTGATATACAGGTTGACGGTCCTCCCAGCTCAACAGAAAGCGTCGTCGCACTCTACTTGCTCCGGAGTAGCCTTTTTGGGTCAGTATGAGTATGTACACATGTTTATAGGTATGGCGAGGCCCTGTCCTGACCTTATGATGTTTATGTACTCCTTAGAGGTTTGTATACAGATATCACGTACATAGGTGTTTT
Source organism: Lycium ferocissimum (assembly GCF_029784015.1). NCBI lineage: Eukaryota > Viridiplantae > Streptophyta > Magnoliopsida > Solanales > Solanaceae > Lycium > Lycium ferocissimum. The sequence goes on from NW_026716367.1 coordinate 27,277, forward strand.
GTAGGGACTTATCAGCCTATGGTTTAGGATATGTATGCTTATGTTGGCCTTGTAGGCCCGTATATCTCATGTATATGTTGGGATCACTCCCTGTCGAGTATTCCTTCTGTTTTATTCAGATTATTTTATGCCAGTCCTCCTAGCCCACTTATATACATTAGTACGGTTAAGAATATACGTTATGGTGGTTCCCGGCAAGTAAGGCTCGGGTACCCGTTGCGACCCTCTAGTTTTGGCCATGACAAACTTAGTATCAGAGCATTTTTGTCCTAGGGATGTCTACTAGCCGTATCTAGTAGAGTCTTGTTTATGGGTATGTTGCGCGCCACACTTATAAACAGGAGGCTGCGAGGCATTTAGGATTGTTGCCTTACTTTCATGTCCTAGATCGTGCGATAGAGCTGAGTTGTATGGAATCATGTCTAACGTATGCGCTGATGTAGGTTGTACAAAAATGTCATCATCTAGAAAAGCAGCAGTTAACCGGAACGTTAAGGAAGGATTGGGATAGGATATGAGATATATGCCCTCTATTAAGATAGATCCGTCTTGTCACGACCCAACCCCGTAGGCCGTGACTAGTGCCCGAGCTGGGCACTCGTTCCCTTTTCTAATCATAACCCGCTCATAGTAACTTATTAGAAACTTATATATATATAAAACATACACGGCGGCACATATACATACCTATACATATACAGATCATACATATAATCTGGGAATGTACAGAATGCAAATATAATTAAACAGTGCTACCCACAACCCACGTACATGTCTACAGGCCTCTAAGAGTAATAACAGAACCATATGACGGGACAGGGCCCCGCCGTACCGTAATAATCATCCGCAAAAAAAAAATATATATATATATACATAACAGAAGAGTCTGTACCAAATGTAGGCTCCGGACAAAGGAGCACTCCGAAATAGCTGAATAGGAGTCCTAAGCTGGCGGCTCACCCAAACGTGTACCTGTACCTGCGCGGCATGAAACGCAGCCCCCGAAGAAAGGGGGTCAGTACGAAATATGTACTGAGTATGTAAAGCGGGAAATACATTAAACAGAATCAAAACCGGAATGAGGGCTACAGAAATAAATATAGAAACCAAAAAAACATAATTTGCCTTTTTAACCGCTTATCATGCATATACATATGTCGGTAAGCCAAATCATATCATAATCAGATCATCGTATCATCGTACACACATACCGTACCCGGCCCTCTAGTGAGGGACTCGGTGAGATATCATATACATCATACGCATATCACTTACCGGAACTCATATACGAAGCACAGAAAATAAGTATGATAATCAGAATGTCAGAATGCTTACTTTCTGCACATAGATCATGTATGTCAAAAACATGTCATATATGGTCCATAATGGGACCCGGCGGACGGAACGTGGTCGCCCCTCCTGCCTTGGGCGCCACAACTCATCATACTTCGGAAGTTTTGCATATCTCCGAACACATCCTCCGTATCATATCATAATCCAGAATCATACCACATTTCAGAACTCATCATACTTCGGAAGCTCATCATACTTCGGGTTGTGCGCACGAATATAACCGGCCCGGGACTCGGCGAAGGAATTAATAAAAATATGCACGAGCAGAATCGTGGAAATCATACGCAATTTAAAATATTTATAACCATACGCAATGTAACATTTACAAAGATTTAATAAATTAATCAAAGCACATCATTACACACAAATTAGGACAATAATCTAATCACGTTTCTTCCGAATGCCCCTCGGGCACACATGTCAAACCAAACTCTAAATGTCACAACTACATACCGGAATCATAAACGTATCAATTCTCACTTTTAACTCAGTAAGTATGTAAGTAATCATATTCGGGGGATTAGATAACAAACATGCTAAGTTCTTTACAAAAACGCTAAAACTGTACAAAGAAAGTCTCGAGGGCCCACGGGCGAGCCTCAACCCTGCCCGAGCCCGCGTATGAAAGTTGGGGGATATTATGCCTCATGAAGTTACCTATTAGGTTTCGGGGCGATCCGAGCTCATCTGCAAAAGTTACGAGCGTTTGAAGTTCGGGACCTTTTGGTAGCAAAATTCTTTATAAGACTTTTGAAATTCAATCATTTGAAAACATAAGAACCTTAGTTTGGTTACATTAAAGAGTAAGTCTTTGAAACGAATAAAGTACATATCTAAGCTCGGATCCTAAGAGCGGAATTGCCCCGAGGCTCGGGTCATAGCCTAGTTAGCACTAAGACATGCCAAAGAAGAAAAGTTATGCCTTACATACCTCGTCGCTCTCAAGCTAAGTCAAGCCTCAAGTCTCGGGCGCTCCAAGATCTACATAACGCCAATATACCGAACATTAGCCATAAGCATTTAGGCATTTAATTCCAAACAAACATTAAATTCTACCGAAATTTCGGCAGCATTTCCCCTGTAAATATACCAACCCCGAGATTTCAACTCGGCCAAATTCAACAACAACAACACCAACAACCAAACTACAACATCAATAATCAATTCAAAATACATTTTTAACATTAGTAGCTCTTTTACATAATTCCACAACTTCCATACTATTCCAATATACTCACTTCAACTACTTACATACAAACCAATATCAACGCCTATACATTCGATTACTAATCCAAAACCATTCAAACAATATTCAAGAACGCTTTAAACAATTCACACAATTTTCCAAACAATCCAACCCCACATCCACCTTACCCGAAATCTCTCCCCCACTCAACATAACAACTCTAACACCTTGCTTTGTTCTAGAACTCATGAACAACACCAACAATCTACACTTTAACAATGTCATTACCATAAATATAAAATCCACATAAGAATTACATTAACTTCCAAATCAGCCCACAACCATTACAACTTCAATTTGATTCATGAAACTTCCATTATTATCATAGAATCCATGACGACAACAACTAAAATACCACATAAAATTTATTCATTCCTTAACATACAACACCACCCATTTTCGGCCACCAATTCAACATACAACTTCCATGATTTTTCATCTATTTCCATACACTACAACAACACCCCAAACATGCTAATTAACATTAATCCATTACTCCTACACAACATACACATATACACGGCCACACACACTCACACATGACCCAACTTCAACTTCATTTCTATTATGAATTTCTTCCATTTTAGCACACTACAACACATATAAACCATTCATAACACATAAAACAAGATTAAAACTCACCTTCCTTCTTCAACTCAACAACTTGCCTAAAGTGGTGGATGAAGAAAACGAGTAATCTATCGCTTGAAACAACAACTCCACGTTACTAAGCACCCTTGAATTAGCAAGTTTGCTTGAAGAAATTATTTTTTTGGAATCAATTTTTGGTCTTGGATTTTTGAGGTTTATGGCCGTATGGCTTTTTTTTTTTCTTTCTTTCCAAATTTCTCTTGATTTCTCTAGAATGAATGCGAGGAAGATGACTTATTAGTCATCTTTTATTTACAAGTATTAGCCATCCATGTGGCCTTGGCCCACTTCCATGTGGCCGGCCACATGGTCCTTGTTTTTTTTTTTTTTTTTTTTTTTGTGTTGAATTTTCAACTTTCCAAAAATAGCATAGTTTCCAAAAATGGAATTTAACCCCAAATGTTTCCTTAACATTTCCATGCCAATAAAATCATACCCAACTTAAGCCCTTAAAGCATACAAAAGTCTCTACTTCATATCTAGGAATGATCTTGTCCTTAACTTATCAAAGTTGACTCGGATTATCCCGACGTACGAAATACGGGATATAACACGTCTGAAGCCCAGAGTGAGTCATTTCCTCATATAGCCCCGGTTCCACCAGTACTAGAGGAGCTGAGGGAAGCTCCAGCATCATTAGCTCTGCCAGTTCCACCACCGGCTCCGTCTGATCGGGATGTTAGGCAAGCAGTACAGGTACTGACGCAGTTAGTTTTCTCTCAGGCTTGGCATCACCCGAGTGCCCTTGATAGTGATAGAGTCATTGAAGGATTAGGGAGTTCATAGCCTAGGGAATCCAGGAAGTGAGAGCTTTTTATATTTTCATAAAATGATTCTGATAAGACTAGGGGATGGACTAAGAGGGCTAAGATAGTTGGTGACTTCAGAGATTTGCCCTGTGGTGGTAGGTTGCAGCAGACTGGGTTTGTGCATCCACTTTCGCATGATCAAAGCTTTCAGGTAAGGCCAATGTAGGATTCGTAGACGTCAGTATGTCAGTGTTATGTCCCGTATCTTTACATTGGGACATTATAAAGCTAAGTGCGACAAGTTACAGACAAAGCTGTTTTAAGGTCCCCGGTAAGGGTTTTCGCCTCCCGATTTCGTTTCTATGCACAAGTTGCCTACGGATTTCGTTTGGTATAAGAAAATTATTGGAGAATAAGGATTAATTGACCAAGATTGGATGACTAAGTGAGATTAAGAACTAAATTACATCATTAGTGAGCTTAAGTGGCCGTGTGGGCCCCACCTTTGAATTGGCCAACTATTATTGGCTAAAAACTTGGGTGGGACACATGTCCACCTTGTGGACTGCATATAAAAGGAGAAATTGCTGATTCAATTCAGCTAAACTCTCATTTCAACATTTACAAGTTGTAGAAAGTTAAGAATTTAGAAAGCTCTCAAGCCTTAGAAAGAGAGAGCCACGGCTTCCATGGTTGTTCCTCCACCCCAAAACGGCCAGCTCTTCCATTTCCTTCTCACCATTAAACCCCTAAAGTGTTCTACACATTCACTATTATGTTTCAAGGGAAGAAGAAACCATAAGCATGCCATTCATGCTCCTAAAATCTCACGGCAGAGCCTTTTGAGTTCTCCAAGTTGATCAAAATTCAGTTTCTCAAGCAATTTAACCCCTTTGAAGGTGTACAATAACGTGTAGCATTTATTGGAATAGCAAGAACAAGTGTTGAAATTCAAGAAGTGAATTTGAAGGGTTAGCCGATTGAAGGATTAAGTGACAAGGTAAGAGTTGATAATCTTTCATATGTTTTGTGATGAATTGGAATGTATATGGTGTTGCATGTTAGTATTGGACTGTTTTTCTTGAAATTGAAGGGGGCCGTGTGTTTTAGACTTAGATGGAATCATGCTTAATCTTCTTGTACATGTATTGGGAATGAATTGAATGTGTTGTAGTATGGATAAATGGATGAAAATCATGAAGATGTTGTAGTTGTGTTGAAGCCGTGCAGGGCTGTTTTAGGGAGTTTATGGACTGTTTTGTGCTAAGTTTTGATTGTTGTTGTTATGGACATTGTGTTATATTTTATGCATGTTGAAAATGTGAATTGAGGTGTTGAAGAAATGAAATATGTTGAAGGGTATAGGCAGTCCAAAACCGTGGACTGTTTTGGTACTAGAGGTAAATTTGTGTGTGTTGAATGTTGATTCTTGTCGCAAACGTTTAGTGAAAGTAAAGTGCTATGATTCAAGCTAAAACTAAAATGAATTGTGGGCTGTTGTAAGAATGAAGATGATGCTAAAACAGTTCCAAGAACCATGAAAGTGATGTCATTAAACGTGTTGTTGTTCTTGCAAGTTAAAACTGGAAAATTGCTAAGCGAGAATGAAAACGTTATGTGTGTTGTTTAGCCGTGTGTATGGAACAGTTTTGAAGGATGTATGGACTGCCCAAGTTCCCTAAGTCATGTTAAACAAGTGTGGAATGATATAAGAAAGAATAATTAGCAATATTTGCTCGTAGCACTAGTTGGTTTGAATGCGAACGAAACGTCGCCTAAATGTTTGAAAGGGATTGTGAGCGTCAGAATGCGTATTAAAATCCTTTGTAGACTAATTGTGGCTCTTGATATCTTGATATAGGATAAGTGTTGTTGGGCAGCAAGTACAAGTTATTATACGACTAAACGCTAAAGGTACGCAAAGCTTATTCCTTCTTTCTTTTTGGCATGTCCTAGACGTAAGTAAGACACAATCCGAGCCTCGGGGTGACTCCACTCTCTAACTCCTAGCATGACATGTGATTGTTATTCGTCCGTAATGTTGAAAATGCTGGTATAATCGAGTTATGATCTCGTTATTATTACATGATTGACGGGAATATGACGTATAGGATTTTTTATTCTTAAAAGGGAATTGCATAGGTATGCTTGATCATCACAAAATGTAACATGCTAGGGTGATACATGTATACGAAACGGAAACGTTCCTTAATGTAGTTTATGATGGTAATTGGAAAGAATTTAACATGATTATTGTCCCGATGTCCAGAGTTGATTTAGTTTACTATTCATTGAGTCTCAAAGATGTTTTACTTTTATGTGGTTGCTTATTATTCGCTCGTGCTTACCGCTATATCCTTCACCGAGTCCGGGCCGGGGTACGTTCTCGTGCGCGGATCTATTATGTTATTCACCGAGTCCCTCACTAGAGGGCGGGACACGTTATATATATATATATGATGATATGATGATATGATGATATGATGATGTGATGATATGGGGAGGCGGCCGGGATGGCATATGATTCCTTATTACCGAGTCCCTTACTAAAGGGCGGGACACGTATATGTTTATGTTTATGAGACTATGATTTTAACTACCGAGTCCCTTACTAAAGGGCCGGGACACGTTATATATATATGTATGACTATGATATGATTTTTCTTACCGAGTCCCTTACTAAAGGGCCGGGACACGTTATATATGTTACATACAGAATGATTATGCAGCTTTGATTACAAAACACTATATTGACATTGATATGAGAACGACACAGATGAAATATGTCCAAAGGCAAGTTTTATGAAACTCTGTTTGCTGCATTGAGTCCTATACACCTTGTCTCAGATATGATTCTATTTACTAAGTTTCATACTTGCATACTCAGTACATATTCCGTACTGACCCCCCTTTCTTCGGGGGGCTGCGTTTCATGCCCGCAGGTACAGACGCTCGTTTTGGAGATCCGCCAGCCTAGGATATCTACTCGGCTATTTCGGAGTACTCCTTTGTTCGAGAGTCTAGCGTCGTGGTATAGCCTTTTGATATGTGTATATCTTTGTTGTTCGGGGGTACGACGGGGCCCCGTCCCGTCATATGATGTCGTTGTCACTCTTAGAGGTCCGTGGTCACAGTGTGCGGGTCCGTGTGTGGTTGTTGTTTGTTGTATGGTTATGACTTGTGTTGGGGCGTACCCATTTGTAGTGGCAGCCTTGTCGGCTTGCGTAGACATATATATGTTTATCATGGCAGCTGTGTATGAAGATAGCCTTCTCGGCTTATGTTTTGTTGGGACGTTCCTATAGATATATATATGATGACCTTGCCGGCTTTTGTGCGATATTAACTGTTAAAGGTTATAACTCGTCAGGGGACAGGTAGCTTTGACTTGCCTATGTCTTCCTTTATGCTTATATCAGTTCGTTCATGCTAGCGATGTATGATTATAGGTAACATGTGTATACGGGTGCCCGGCTTGGGCACTAGTCACGGCCCATGGCGTTGGGTCGTGACAAAAGTGGTATCAGAGCGGTTCATCCTCGGAGTGTCCACAGACCGTGTCTAGTAGAGTCTTGTTTATCGATGTGTTGTGCACCACATCTATAAACAGGAAGCTACAGGGCATTTAGGATGTTATCTTTCTTTCATATCTAAGATCGTGCGATAGAGCCCAGATATAGGAAATGAAATTCCTTATACTAACATTTGATTTCAGCTGAAGAACGACATCAGCAGATAAAAGCGACCGATGACATTGAAAGCTACGTAGCACGCAGGTAAGAAATGATGCGAAGGAGGTATGTCAGGTAAGGCAAGAATAGTGGAATACGATCAAGATATAAAGTTGAAGGACGAAAGAGAAGGTAGATATGAAGATAAATAGGATAGGTTGTTAAAGGATCAGGTATGTCCTGAGGTGTGATATGACAGGTAAGTCCCGACACCTTTGTAACTTTTATTTGGAATTGGGAGCCACCTGAGGCTATGATAAGATATGATATATGCGTATATATGTTGGCTCGTGAGGCATTGTTGGTATTTCCGCGCGCGTGTTCCGGATAGTAAGAATTCGAGAGGAAATCATGATATGTCTTGAAGGTCGATCCTACGATAGGGTAAATTTATTTTGTTGGATTAAATTTTTAAGAGATACCTCCATGTCGTTCGTAAGAGGCATCATTCCTACCGGGGAAATTTTATTTCGAAAAAGCATATATGAGCCGCAAAATTTGAAATTCATTTGAAAGGACCAAAATACCTTAAACCACATTTTTGCCTAAAACAAAAGAGCTTAGAATGGAGGAAAAAATCTTAGTGACTAAGAGTCGCGAATAAGATTAAGAAATGTTACGTTATAAGATGGATTACGAACAGGATGAAATGTGAGTACCGTAGGGATTCCAAAAAAAAAAAAAAATGAATAAAGCCTAGCAAGGGGAAAGGATACGATATGATTATTGTGAAACAGAAAAGCAAATGTAGAACCAATAAGAAATACTTACCAAGTTCCGTAGGGAAATTCGAGTCAAAGTCAAATGGTAACGGTTTTAATCGAGTACGGAAGAAGAGGACTTAGATGAAAGAGGGAGGTAAGAAGAAAGCAAGTAGCATTACATTATATCGATACGTTATGATATGTATAGCTTGGAAAATGAGTGATACAAGTGACAGGACTGTGAAAGACTAATCGGAAGGAAGATGAGCGACGAGACAAGGATGAATGCAGAGAGAGAGAGAGAGAGAGAGAGAGAGATAACGACAAGTAGAAATAAACAAGATATGCTTCGAAAACGAAAAAATGACTATGTAAAAGTAGTGTTTTGCTGAACGATACAAAGATAGCATGAAATTCTTCATGCACAAGAATACAAGATGGGCACAGATTGGAGAAATAAAAAGAATACTAAAGGAAGCATTCAAGACTGATGTAACCAAATTGAGTATGAGTATGGGACAAGAGAGAATATATAACTGTGAACTTAGGAAACAGTACGACAAGAAGGTGACAAGACAAGGCCGTCACTAAGGCGAATTTAGTATGATTTTTAGCAAGTTAGAGGTTAGCGCTGAGTATACGACAAGGATGAAAGAGCATGAGTGTTATATCCCGAGTTTTCGCCTATTCGGAAAAATTCGAAATAAACTAGGCTTGGAAGGAATAAGGCTATGTTGATCTTATTTCATAGGTGTGTGTTGTTCATGACCTATTAATGTGAAAATAGCGGGAAAGATGAGGGACAAAAATCGGGAACTTCGGAAATTAATTTCGGAATTTTAAGACGAGGCCATGATCATTGGGCCAAAAAGAAAAAAATAAGAGCA
>NW_026716368.1:0-17677 GCF_029784015.1 Lycium ferocissimum
TGCTTTTTGAAAAATCTTAGAAATAAGATGAATAATCTTATCCCACCCATATATATATATAGCCTCTTCCCGATTATAATCAACCATATTGTCCCTTGTTTGGCTTGAATTCATTTGGCCAAATAATGCAAGTGGGGTCCATGGCCAAGTGGCCCCTTTCTTGAAAATTCTAGCAAATTTATCTTATTTCATGAAAAATATTTCCCTTAATTCCAAATTTGCCCCTAGCCTTTCTCCGTATTTCCATGAGTCATTTTGCAAATTTACCTTTTTACCCCTGGCCTTTCTTAATATTCCTACTTTACAATTTTCCCATACGCAACTTGTGTCACTTGCCTCGACTTACCCGAGGGTACAAAATACGGAATGTAACATCCTTCCCCCCTTTAGAACATTCGTCCTCGAATGTTGAACTGGCCTTATAGGGTGTTACCACACTTCGGGGAGGTTTCCCTTAGGGTTGTCGTACGCAATCACTTAACACGTCCGTTTAGATACTTGGTAGACTTGTACTTTCTCGTTATACCATACTTCATAGGATGCCGTCTCGGTTGCCCCCTTTTTACCTCCACCGGTCCTTTTCGGTTATCTTTCTTGGTTGTTCTCTATATTTGCGTCGTACTGTACCCGTCGTCGACTTGTTTTACGCCTTCTTCTGTAGTTGCTCGTTGTGCCAACATGTCCCAAATTATTGTTACCCTCTCATTCGCAACATTTCCAACTGTTATTTACACTTACCCTGATTCTAGGGCTGTGCTATGCTTGTTCCCTTTTCACCAGCCCAGTCCAACTCAGTCTACGCAACCTCTATTACGTCTCCAGTCATCCCATATACTCTAATATCATCTAGGCTACCCTAACCTCACATTTGTCCTCTAAATCCTACTTGAGGAATTTTTGGGATACTTCGGTCACGCAACGTGAATTGCTCCCGCTCTGGAAGACACTTAACCCTGAAACGCTAACGTATTCCGGTATCCTAATGCTAACATATTTGCATCCACTCCCCCGCACGGGCTTTGTCACGTAATCCAGGGCAGATTAGGGTACTAGTCACTTTCGACACGCCTTCGGAACGTACTTTTCTCTTAATTACCATTTTAGCCCCCCTCGGCCCTTAATACTACCTTCTTGTCTATGCGTATAACTACCTTTCGTCCAGGATTTCTAGATTTTCATCAACGATATAAAGAATGACACATGGCGGTATAGAGTTTAGATCAATCACATATGTACTTTATAAAAGAATGCCGATAGGGTACACATGTTGCGTCACGCGGGCTGCGGATCTCTTGTCTTGTCGGTGCAAATATACGGTTACGAGGGACCGCTTTGCCTAGGTGCTCCCCCTGCCTCGACCACGCCGTGGGAGCACAGGACGTCGTCCGGGGAAGGCGCACGGTCGACGACGAACCAATGGCGGATCCCGTGAGCCCAGGTCTGAGTCTCTCCGGATCTCGTGGCGGTCACGCATCAAGTGGTCAGTCTGACCACAGACAAAACAAGCGCCTGTGTCAAAGGTAGCACTTGCCCGAATGTAGCTTACCACGAGCGCATCGCGGCGGGGGGTGGCTGTCTTATTCGACTCGGCTCTATCTTGGGACCGATGCTCGGGCACCACGATCCGGTTCGATACTGAATCTTTGCGGTGCTGTCCACCTATATTCACTTCGGCCCCCAAAGCCTAGCCATTTTAAGAACGGAGCTCCAGAATCCGAATACGCTCGCCCCTCCGTTCTTGGAAATCACATCACGACCCAACCCGTGGGTCGTGACTAGCGCCCGACACAGGCACCCATACGTACCAAAATCCCAAAATAGTAACTCAAGCATTTAGAAGAGTTCGGGCAAAGTTTCCTCTGTTTTTCTTACTAACCAAAATTAACCTGCACGCAGAAAATACCAACAAAGGCCACACAGGGCCAACAACACAACATATATATATATATATATACCGGCCGCGAGCGTAAAGGGATCGCCCAAACACAACATATATACATGCATACGTACGGAATGACAACCCCACAAACATGTCCACAGACCTCTAAACAAACAGACAGAATCATATGACGGGACAGGGCCCCGCCGTACCCCTGAATAATAATGCACATATACATCAGAAGAAGATATGTACCAAAACAGATAAGCTCGGAAGAAGGAGCACTCCCCGAAAACGAGAATAGATGGCCTAGACAGGTGGATCCTCAAGCCCGTCCGTCGGTACTGCGGGCATGAAACGCATCCCCCCGAAGACAGGGGGTCAGTACAGAATATGTACCGAGTATGCAACGCAGGGAATACAAGTAACATAGTCATAATCGAAGTAGGGAGTGCGGGAAATGAGCATAAAAATCGTAATACTAAAGTTCTTGCATCTAAAGTATAAATTACATATAAGGAGTATAGAAGGCAATTAAAATAAACGGAATACCAAAATGCTTAGCTTTCCTTTTGTACAACGCTTCTATCTTGTGTATGTAGGAAATAGAATAATTTATATGAGCTGACATTTACCGACTGGTCATAATCCCGGTATCCCGAGAATCACGGATCATATCACACACACGTACACCGCGGTCAAGAATCCAGCGGCGACACCACATATACACAGCTACACGTACATATATACACATACCACATATACATATATACCGCGGCCAGGAACCCAGCGGTAATATCGCATAATCACATATCGCGGCCAGGAACCCAGCGATAGTATTACCTATACACATATTGACATACCGCGGCCGGGGAACCCGGCGGTAACATCGCATAATTACATACGCGGCCAGGAACCCAGCGGTAACAATATACCAAACCGAACCTCAGAATCATAGTCACATACCAAATTCACATGCATAGGGGCAAAGAAATAATTAGGTTACCTTTCAAAATCCAATGGCCAAGTACACTTACTAACATCGGAAAGTACAGAGGCAAGTTTCAGATTTATCAGAATTAGTATACGAAAGTTACAACCTGCTGAAATCGTTCTTATGTGTCAAAATGTATTATAAAACCCAATGGAGTGGTTAAAATAATTATCTTATAATAGTCGTAGCAATGGTCAAAAGTTCTCTTTGCAAAATCACACAAATATACCAAACAAGGCTACATAGGAAGATCTCGAAACGTGTGGGCCCCGCCTCGGTCAAATTGAGGCGGCATACCCCAAACTAGGATCGTTAAGCCTTACGAGGTCATATGCATAGGACTCTAGGCCCTCCAACATCATTTGGGCAAACTACGGATGCTTAAGCACTTATTTCAACAAAACAAGACATTTTCAATTCAATTCCCTTTGAATGAAAAAGGGTAAGTTTGGACGTAGATTCCAAAGAGTAGAGTCGTCCCGAGATCCGAATTCAAACCTATTACATCTAGGACATGCCAAGAGAAGGAGGGTGGAGCTTTACATACCTTATTCGCTCCGCAAAATTTGGTCAAAACTCAATTCCGTTTCCTCCAAAATCTGCAATTGGTCACATTTACCAATTGTCATTTATAGCTTTAAGGCTAAAATTTGGAAGTAGCGCTTGTTTATAAAAATTCGATGACACTTCCCCTATACATATAACATCCACGAGAATCATCTCGGCTTAAAAATATCCACAACAACAACCAACAACATCAACAATCATCACAAACCGCATTATGGCACAAATAGTCTCCTTTCCACATAGTTCAATAATTTCCATCCAAACTTCACATTATCAAGCTAACATCAACATTTCTCGTATTCATTATCTAATTCAAGATTATTCAAACATATTTCAATAGCATCCCAAGCAATATTCATGAATTCAAGCATTCCCGCCGATTCCATATTTTATCCAAAACTCCTACAATTGCGGCAAAGCTACTAAGTTGCATCGTTTTCCCTTCAAACTCATCAACAATAACTATAATTCACGTTCAAATCCTTACTTTCATAACTATATAAAAATCATATGAAAATCACATAATTTCCCATAATAGCATACAACCCATTTCAATGCCATTTCAAATTGTTCAAGACTTGTTTACGTCATAAATATCATAACGACACAACTAACTAACTAAATAACATTTAGTCCGTTACTCACCACCACCACCATGGCACACGGCCATGCATCACTATCACACACACACACGCCATGCACACACACACCTCAATTTCATACTTCTCATTCAATTCCAATCCTTGTAGCATACAAACTTGTCCCATAACATAAAAACATAGAAATCTTACCTTTTCTTCAATTTCAACTTTGTAGCAAACGTCGCCCTTTCACTAAACCAATTATATCACGTCGGAGAGCGTCCCAAACTTAACAAGAATTCAACAAGAATAGGATTTTTGGATCAAAGTAGAAGGCTTGGAAATTTTTTTTTTTTTTTTTCTTTCTTTCTCTTGGAGCCGATTTCTCCTCTTCTTTTTTTTTTCTTGTTTTTGGTTTGCTTTCTTGAAAGTTCTAATGGATGATGATCCTTATATGATAATCCTAAGGTAATTAATTTGTCACGTGGAAAATTTTCCATGGACTTGGGCCTAGGCCATCATGGCCGGCCATCCTCCCTCTTGGGCCTTAATTTTTCTTTTTCTTTCTTCCTTTTTTTTTTGGCCCAATTCTTCATGAGTCATATTTTGCGATTCCCGAAAAATAATTTCCGAAATTCCAATTTTTCCCTCGGCCTTATTCCATATTTCCACACCCATATTTCTCATAACAACATGGATATAACAACTAGAGCCAAGATATTGATTCATGACCTACCAATCACAATTGTTTCGAATTTTGCGATTATGCAAAAAGGCGGGATATAACAGATACTGTTCCTCCAGGTTTTGGGCGTGGGCACCGAATGCGACGATAGTCATCCCGTCTGGGTGAGGAGGTCACGCGATCTTTAGCCAAATGTGGCCCTAGCCCTCTCACGTACTGGTGCACTCGGTCCCCCCATATCCGCTACCATAGCTGGGGCGTACCTGGCTAGCGAGTCAAAACGGAGGCTGTATTCCCGAGCACTCATATTTCCCTGTCTGAGATTCAAGAACATATCAGCTCGGGCCCGTCGAACCTCTGGTGGTAGGTAATGTCGCAGAAATGCCTCGGTGAACTCTCGCCAGACCGGGGGAGGCGCATTTGCTCCCCTCGAGGATATCCAATTATTATACCAGTGGACCGCTTATATCACGCAATCTATGGGAGGCCAATTCTACCGACTCGGTCTCCGGCATGTGTATTATCTTCGGCGTCCTCAGATTTCATCTAAAGCTTTGCGGGTCCTCCTGCGGTTTCGATCCATAGAACTCGGAGGATTTAGGGAGATAAAATCACGGCCACGGCGCTCGCCGCCTGTCCCCTTGGCCCGTATCTGCCGCGAGCTTGTGCGGCGACTAGCCTGGTCGCAATCGAATAGCTTCCGCAGCCCTGCCCGCGGCCGGCACCGGCGCCGGAGCTCTACCTCCCGCCCGGCGACACGGGGGAAGCGAGAGAAGCCTCGTTGTGAGACTCGCCCACTTCTACCTCCGGCGGGTAGCTCTTTGTTCAACTCTTTTCCCGGCCACCTCTTGCCCTTCCGGGCTCGGTTTGACGTAAGCTTTCCTCATCATCGGCATTACATATGAAACCATAACGCGGGATTAAGAAAGAATATAGAAACCGGTAACATAGCTCTATGCACGATCCGGAATGCAAGAAGGTCATATTTCCTAAATGCCTGCTGCCTCCCGTTTATAAGTGTGGCGCGCTACACACCCATAGAAGGACTCTACCATGGGACACGGCTGTAGACAAACCCTAGGACCGACCGCTCTGATACCACTTCTGTCACGACCCAACTAGGGGCCGCGACGAGTACCCGATACTTGTACCGGGCACCCCATGTCATGTGTCTTGTTCTTATTACTAAGTGGGCCGTATGAACACTAGCATTTTTTTTTCCTTTAGCAACCTCGATAATAGCATACATGTACACGAGTAGTGATAATCAACTGTGCTAACATATTACACGGCGACAAAGGCAACTAGGCTGTGAAACATCTAACTGTGCATATCTGTCTACGAGCCTCTAAACAAAATACATGTAATTACAAGTGGCTGACTTTCTTTGAGTTCAAATATATACATAAAGTAGTACCCAAACAATAGAAGCTCGGAACAACCGGAGCGTCTCTCGATGTGCGGTGAAAAAGCTCTAGGAGTCGAACCGTCAACTTTGTCTACTGCGTGGCATGAGACGCGACCCCCGAAGAAAAGGGGTCAGTACGAACAGTGTACCGAGCATGTAAGCCATAGAAATAATATGATGGAGCATGTAACATGTGAGCAATAACAACATGTGAGACCAAAGATCATATAACGAGATAAAAGGATAATCTGTACCTGTAAGTGCCTCTCAGGCGGATGTCATGCTTGCTTATTACATATATTTTTTTTCAAAACATTTCTTGTCGTATACATGTGAAAATAAAACAAGTCATGTCGCCGAAATACGTCGGCTCGCCCACATGTGTCCCGCGTCCGGGCATCCCGCGTCCGGGATGGAGATTACGCCAGCTGACCAGGTGGCAATGCGTCTATAGCGCAACATGTATCCATTCCCCAAAATTTCCCCATTTTCATATACATATCGTATACATGTCATGTACATATCATATAAGCAGCATGCATAAGAACCCAAAGAAAGTCATGTGTCCATCGGGGTGACGTAAGGTCGGTAGCCCCCGACTACCTTATGGAATAACCACGGTCGTTTCGTCTCACCTTGAAGGAACAATCATTATAAGGCGAGACCATCAATGAATAGCAACACCATAAGGAAACATAAAATAAGATTATAAAGTTCCTATGAAAGAAGTAATGGAAACCGATATGCACGTTTATCGAGACTCGGGTGACGAACATAAAAACACGGTCATCATGTACCATTGGGTCATCCACGAAGGTTTCAAGGCATTTCAATTTCATTTCCAAAGGTTTCGGACGTTTGAACACTTCTTTTCTTTAAAGCACAAGTTATGGGTTCAATTCTATTGAATGAAAAAGGAATAAATTTAGGTGTCGTTTCCGAGGGGGTAGGACTTTTCGAGGGTCGGATTTCAACTTATACTAACTAGGACATGCCAAATGAAGGAGAGGTAGGCTTCACATAC
The DNA here is from genome assembly GCF_029784015.1 of Lycium ferocissimum. Classification (NCBI taxonomy): domain Eukaryota; kingdom Viridiplantae; phylum Streptophyta; class Magnoliopsida; order Solanales; family Solanaceae; genus Lycium; species Lycium ferocissimum. The sequence goes on from NW_026716368.1 coordinate 7,139, forward strand.
ATTTTACGCTTTGTTCACGTCTCCCAAACTCAAGCTCAAGTTCGTCAAAATCTACAAATTGGTCATGTTTACCAAACATGATTAGTGCCTTTAAATTGAATTCTTAAAATAATACTTGGCTACCGAAATTTCGGCACCTCCCCGTAAATATTCCATCCCTCCAAGTTCAACTTGGCCAATTTTACTCAACAACAATCCGGAATTCAAGCCGGCCAAACTATCAACCAACAATACCAACAAACCACTTATATTTAATTCAACTCAATTCAATTCTTTTCAATGCAATTCAATTCAATTCCATACAATTCAATATAATTCAATACAATATAATTCACATAATATTCCAACAATACCATCAACATACTACTTACCCACATCTTCCAATTTATGAAACAACAACAACATTTTTTTCCTTCTTTCAAATTCAATCACAACAACCCAATTTTCATTCCTCCAAACCATTAAATCTTTATTCTAACACCATAGAACCTACCATAACAACAATTTCCATTCTAAATAAAGTCGATTCATCACACCCTACCATAACCTATCATTCGGCCAACCCCCTCCCCCATATGCATGCTTTTCATAATTTCCATACATTACAACAACAACCAACACACAACACAACACAATACAACTCAACACACACTACACATACACACACGGATTTCTTGTAGGTCACGGCCACCTACACACACTCTTACAACACATGAATTTCATCCATTTTCATACTCCACAACATGCATAAACACTCATAACATACAAAGAGGAATTAAACCTTACCTTTTCCTCAACTTCTTCACTTGACTCAACTTAACAACTTGTATGAATATGTATCCTTCTTGCTCCACAAACCACTTCAACTTACTAAGAACCCTTCAAGGAATTGTTTGGCTATGAAGAAACAAGTTGGAAACTCTCTTCTTTTTTTTTTTTTCTCTCGGTTTTTCTCTTCTTTTTTCCTAAGGCCGAATGGCCAAGCTCTCTCTCTCTCTTTCTTGCTTTCTTGAAAAATCTAGGGAAATAAGATGAATAATTCATCCTTCCACCCATATATATATATAGCCTCTTCCAATTATAATCAACCATATGGTCCCTTGTTTGGCTTGAATTCATTTGGCCAAATAATGCAAGTGGGGTCCATGGCCAAGTGGCCCCCTTTCTTGAAAATTCTAGCAAATTTATCTTATTTCATGAAAAATATTTCCCTTAATTCCAAATTTGCCCCTAGCCTTTCTCCGTATTTCCATGAGTCATTTTGCAAATTTACCTTTTTACCCCTGGCCTTTCTTAATATTCCTACTTTACAATTTTCCCATACGCAACTTGTGTCACTTGCCTCGACTTACCCGAGGGTACAAAATACGGAATGTAACACCGCCATCCCCATATCATCACATCATCATGTCATCACATCATCATATCATCATATATATATACCGTACCCGGCCCTCTAGTGAGAGACTCAGTGAATAATGCAGTGAAACTGTGCACGAATACATACCCGGCCCGGGACTCGGTAAAAGATGTAGCAACAGCTCACACGAGCAGAGTAGTGAGAAACCATATGCACATAAATCATCATTACAGACTCAATGAATAAGTAAGTAGTCGACGCTCGAGAGTTAAAACGGAAATCGTGCTAAGTTCTTTCCAAAAAAAATCGTTATAACTATACAAAGGAAAATCTCGGGGACCACGGATATGCATCAAACCAATCCGGGCCCGCCCATAAAAGTTAAAGTCATTGTACGTTATAGGATCATTTGCGAACATATCAAGGCAATCCGGTTCCGTCTAAGAAAGTTACGGGCATTTTTCAACATAAAACTCCTTTTGGAACAAAACTCTTTATACAACATTTGTAATCCAATCATACAAAAGACGCAAGGACCATAGTCCGTGTTATATCTCGCATTTCGCACGTCGGAATATTTTTAAGTTGGTTGCGAAGAGTTATGGACAAAGTTATCTATCGACTTTGTTTTACGACAAATGGTTTATGATTCTGTTGGAAGGAAGCATTAAGGAAAAATTTGGGACTAAGAATGCATTATGGAAAAATTTAAAAATTTCATGAAATGAGAGTAAGGTGGGCCATGGCCACATGGAGGCTTGAAATATACATATGGAATTAGATGACATGTTGATCATATTAGTCATCTTTCATTATTCAAAGAAAATTCTAGAAATTTGAAGAAATTTGGAGGGAAAGGAAAAAAAAAAGGAAAGAAAAGAGGACAAGGTGGCCGGCCATGTGCATGGCATGTGCCACCACTTATATATATATGTATAAGTGATGAAAAATAAGACACAATTCTTCATTCAAACTCTAGAAAATTCAAGACAAAAAGAGAGGAGAAAAAAATGAAGAACATTCGGCCAAGGGGCTGGCCGAATGGATCCCTTAAGTTGATCATGGAAAATTCTTCTTTACTAGCTTTCCTACTAAGTTGAAGGTCCTCGTTAACGTGGAATAATTGTTGAAGCAAGAAAAACACTCCTTCTTGCAAGCTATGTCCTAGCCGAATGGCAAAGGTGAAGGAACAAGGTATGATTCAATCTCATTTTTCATATGTTATGAGTGGTTTGTGTATGTTGTGAAGTATGAAAATGAATAAAAATCATGAAAATATGGATGTTGAAGTTGAGCCATGAATGTTGATGTTGGTCGTGCATGTGTATTGTATGTCTAGGAGTGATGAATCAATTCTAATTGGCATGTTGGTTGTTGTAGTGTGTTGAAATGAATGGAAATCATGAAACCTTGAATGTTGGTGTTTGGCCGTGGTGTTGTGTGTGTAGCCATGGGGGGGCTGTTTTGGAGGGGAGTAGGATGAACAAATTTTATGTTGTATTTTGGTGGTTGTTTGTTGCGGATTATGTAGTGAAAATGAAGGTTTGATGACCCCAAATGGAAGTCGTAATTGTATGGGCTGATTTGAGAATGTAAGGTGATTATAATATAGTTCTTGAATTTATAAAAATAATGTTGTAGTGTATGGGATTGTTGGTGTAGTTATGAATTTGGAAAGTAGAAAATATGTTATGAACGTTTCTAATGAAGTTGGAAGGTTTCGGGTGCATTGTGTGTTGCACGGGCTGTTTTGGAAATATTATGCGACTTGCTTAGAATGCATTATGAATTGATTATGGATGTTGTTATTATGATTATTGGTTTGGTTGTTGTTGATATTAGCCGAGTTGAATTCTCGGGGTTGGTGAATATATAGGGGAGGTCTTTGCCCGAAATTTTCATAAAAGAAGTGACGGCTTGGAATTGGGTTCTTTAATGCTTATGGCTAATGTTGGGTGTCCAATGACATTTTTGTAGATCGCGAGAAGCCGAGACGTAAGCGTGGACTAGTTTAGAGGGCGGCCAAGGTATGTAAAGCTCACCTTTCTTTCTTTGGCATGTCTTAGTATGATTAGGCTATGATATGCTCCCCGAGGTAGCTCTACTCTGCCCCGATCCGAGCATGTCCGTGACTCTTATTTGTTTCTTGACATCCGTAGGCATAAGGTAGTCAAATTATGGTTTCTATGCCTTGATGTGATTGAATATGAATGTTCTTAAAAGAATATGTTCATAAAAGAGTCAGAAACTACGAACGTCCGTATCTTTCACATATGAGCTCGGATCGCTCCGAAACGCTCGTGGGAGGTCCCCTAATGTATAACATCCCCGACATTTATAGGCGGGCTCGGGTCGGTTTGGTACCTGCCCGTGGGCCCGCAAGACGTTCCGTTAAATAGTTCTAACACCTTGTTAATATAACTTAATATGGCTAATAATCGACTTTCGAATATGACTACTCATCATACGTTATGTTCGAAATAAAGATTCGTATATATATGATTCCGATACGTGATTATGATGCCTAAAGTTCTATTTGATAAGTCTCGGGTAATGTCTGGAAGAGATTTGACTTAGTCAATGCCATTGGCTTGTAAATGATAATTTGTCTGACTATTCTGTTAAGTCTGTGTATATGTTTAGAGATGCGTATAGATCATCCGATTCTGTTCGTGCATATGTTTGTTACTTCCTTCGCCGAGTCCCGGGCCGGTACTATCGTGCGCACAATGCGAAGTATGATGAGCTTCCGAAGTATGATGAGCGACTATTATTATGGTGTTATGATGTGTCCGGTACGCCGAACCCTTGACCCGAATGCCGTGGTTATGTGATATGATGTGTGACGGAGATGCAGGAGATCTGAAAACTTCTGAAGTATGATGTGTTGTGGCGCCCAAGGCAGAGGGGCGACCACGTTCCGTCCGCCGGGTCCCATTATGGACCCTATAGGATATATGATATGATATTCTGTCTGATCCGACGATATAATGATTTGATAATGTGGAAATCTGACAATATAATGAGTACATTACGATGATGCGATATTCGATAATATGATAATCTGATGACATGATAATCTGATGATTCTGTTTACCGAGTCCCTCACTGGAGGGCCGGTGTTATAACCCGCATTTTGTACGTCGAAATATTCTAAGACAATCGCGGGAAGTTAAGGGCACGGCCATTTTTCGGTTTTGTTTGAATGCGCAAGTCGCTTATAAATACTATCGTCATGGAAATTTAAGGGCAAACTTGGAATTGGAAACTTTTATGCATGACTTGTTGGAAACAAAAAAAAAAGAAGAGAAAAGAAGAAAAAGACATGGAGCATGTGCATAGTCATGTGCACATTTTTATAGTTATATATATATATGGATGACCAAGTAAGCATGGAAGTCATCTTTTATTATTTGGAAAATTCAAGAAAAAAAAAGAATTCTCTAGAAAAGAAAAGAAGAAAGAAAATGGAGGGAAAGGCATGTGCTCCTCACATGCTTGTAGCTCTATATATATATGACTTATTAGTCATAATTTTCATGAAAACTCTAGAGAATTTGGAGAGAAAGAAAACAAAAGAAAGATGAAAAAAGAGAGGGAGAGGGGTTCGGCCAAGGGGCTGGCCGAACAGCCCTTTGAAGGTGATCATGGAAAATTTTTCTCCTCATGTTTTCCTACTAAATGGAAGGTCCTTGTCAACATAGAGTGGTTGTTGGAACAAGAAAACCATCCGTCTTGCAAGGAGAAGTCTTGGCCGAGAAAGGTAAAGAGGAAGACAAGTGAAAGGAGGTAAGGTTCAATCTTTATTTTCATATATTATGCATGGTTTGTGGATGTTGTGGAGTGTGGAAATGAATAGAATTCATGAAAGCATGGTGAGGTGAAGTGTAGCCGTATGCATGTTGGTTGGATAGGACATAATGAACTAATTTTATGTAGTGTATTGGTTGTTGTTTGTTGTGGATTATGTGATGAAAACGAAGGTTCAATGGATGAAATTCATGATGTTGTGTATGCATGGGTGTTGGCCGATTATATAGGGTGTTTGTGTAGAAAAGATGAACTAATGTAATTTAGCGTTCTAGTGATGTCGTTGTGAATATTATGACGTAAAAATGGATGTTGGATGACTCATGTTGAATTTGTAGTGTTGCGGGCTGTTTGGAAGATTGATATGATTTTAATGTAACTTCGTGAAGTTATGAAAATATTGTTGAAGACATATAGAATTGTTGATATAGTTTATGGGTTGGAAAGAAAGAATTAAGTCGTTATTGTTTTTGTTGAAATTGGAAGGTGTTGGATGAAGTAGTATGTAGATTAAGTTGTTGGAGCATTATGTAAATTGAATTGAATATTATGAGTGTTGCTAGAAAATTGTTGGAATTGTTGTTTAGTTTGGCCGGGTTGAATTCCCGGGTTGTTGTTGTTGATAATTGGCCAAGTTGAACTTGGTGGGATGGCGCATTTACGGAAATCTTTGCCGAAATTTTTGTGGGCAAGTGTCGATTCAAGATGAAACCTCTAAAGGTTCTAATCACCATTTGGTAAATGTGACCAATATGTAGATTCTGGCGAACTTGGAGCTTGGATTTGGAGTAGCAGAAGGAGCGGAAAGAGGTATGTAAGACTTTACCTTCCTTGCTTGGCATGTCTTAGGCGTAGTAGGTTTGGACAAGGGCCTCGGGGACAATTCCTTTCCTAGAAATCCGAGATTGAAATTAGTTACTATTCATTCAGTAGAATTGAACTAGAATATGTGCAAAATGTTGAAAAACCTTCCTAGACCTCTAGAACTCGCATCAATAGGACCCGACTAACCGAAAACCCTCGCAAGCAATGCCGTGACGTGTAACATGTGTAAACTTGGTATGTCGCCTCATTTGATCCGAGGTGGGCCCATCGTTTCCCGGATTTTCCTTATTGTTCCGCTTGACTTACTTTGAAGCCGAACCCAAAAGAAACCTTTGATCCCTACCCTGTATCAACTGACAAGTACTGTACTTATCCCAATGGGAATACTTCTATGGCAATAATGGTAACGATGATGTAGAAAAGAGAATATGCTTACGATCAGTATGACCGAAACGATTCCATGACCAAGATTTCTAAGCAAAGGGTTCAATGTGAATACGAAGGTGACAAACTAGTTCTTGATTCATATCTCCATTTCTTAGCTATGACACTATGTTCTACGGATTTTAAAGTCTATGAATGAACGTCTATGATGCCCATGATACCATACTATGTTTTCTCTAGTACTATTCTTCATTGATAGTCTCGCCTTAGAATACTCGTCCCTTCAAGGTGAGACAAAGCGATCCCGATTATTTCATAATACAATCGGAGGTCACCGACCTTACGTCACTCCGATAGACATATGACTTTCCTTGGGCTCCCATGCATGCTATTCATAATAATGTATATAATACTTGATATTGATGAATGTATATGTGTGCATTGTATATGTGGGGAATGGGGAGGGCAAGCTGTGTCCACCGATTCGCCCGGCTTATCATCCGGACGCGGGATGCCGGACGCGGGATTTATGGGATATATATATATATATATATATATATATATATATATATATATAATATGATATACTTGGGACCTTTGTTGGGAGGGGGGTGGGAGAGCCGATGAATTCGGCGTACGTGCTATCGTGATTAAAAAGTACCGTTTTACGAAAAGTATCGTTTTCTATGTACAAAAAGAATAAAAACACCGTGTTCGAAAAAAGGAAAAAGCTAGGCATGCATGGCCTCGCCCGAGTGGCACTCACATGTACGAGGTTACTCCTTTATCCTATGATACTTTTGTCTATGTTCCCATATAGTTATTGCTGCACAGTTACCGTTTTTACACGTGATATGCTCTATAACTCTTACTATGTTATTGTTGTTCATGTCTTGCATACTCGGTACATTACTCGTGCGACCCCTCTTCTTCGGGGGCTGCGTTCATGCCGCGCAGGTACACCCAGATGGATCAGAGTTAATAAAGAAGATGATCCAGCGAAGTTGGCAAGCCCCATTTGGCACGGAGTGTGCCGAGTCGGAGTACACGTGCCGGGATTTACGATACCGGTTAGAGACTTTGCGGACGAGTCAGGAGTTTCGGGAGTCAGTTTGTATTATAATACGAGTTATATACAGTTCCATATTTTATGTGACTTAGGAGCAACAGAAAGAATATTTTAGTAAGCTTTGCTTTGTCATGTATATTAGACTTAGAAAAAAAAATTTACGCTTGGAATAAGAGTCAGAGGGTTCGCTCGGCTCCGGTTACGGGGTCGGGTGCCCATCACACCCTGATCAAGATCGGGGTGTGACAGCCGGGACACGTTATGTGTTACATATACATTCTGAAATACGATCTGTTTTACTCCGGAGCCGGTGGTGGGGCAAACCCGGTGGCGAGGTAAAATTCCCTTGGTTTAGGCGAATCCCACATCGGTTAATATCAGTTATTATGATATGATCTATTTTCTACACATGTAAGACAGAAATGTTTTTCGAACAGAAAGAAGAATAAGCTAAGTCTTCTGACCTTCTGACTACTGATTCTGTTTTCTGTACTTCGCATATGATTTCCGAATTAACATGATTGTGATATGTTTTGCTCACCGGCATATGTATATACATGATAAGTGTTACACGATGTGCAAGTTATGACTCTCTGATTCCTATACTTATCTTCTGTAGTTTTTCATTCCGGTCATGATTCTGTAAATGGATTTTCCTGCTTTACATACTCAGTACATATCCCGTACTGACCCCCTTTCTTCGGGGGCTGCGTTTCATGCCGCGCAGGTACACCCAGGTGAGCTAAAGATATTAGCAGAAGGTGTTCCAGCGGGATTGGCGAGCTCTACTTGCTCCGGAGCGTTGCCGAGTCAGAGTTTGTTTGTGATATGATATCCGAGTCATGTTAGAGACTTTGCAGACAGAGTCGTGTGTATAAGATGTCAGTTGTGAGAGGCTCCATAAGCCGTAGTATTGTCATATGTGGTTTTACAGATTTTGTACGGTTACAGGTTTTGTGTAATTTGAAAAAAATATGAAGTATGTTTGTTTTTCGAAAATTTGCATTATGCGTTTATGATCCGGTTAAGGGTCCATTATGATTACGAGTATTACGATAGTTTGAGGGTTCGCTCGGCCCTAGATAAGGGTCGGGTGCCCATCACACCCTATCGAAAATTGGGGTGTGACAGTCCGACTACATTAAGATCACAAATATTAAGAAGTAAATAAGAATCATATACATGCTCGGACCTTAAGAATGGAGTTACCTCGAGGCTCGTATCATAGCCTACTTACAACTAAGACATGCCAAAAGAAGGAAGGTTAGGCTTTACATACCTCGTCGCTTCCTAAGCTAATCCAAACTTAAGTCTCGGCTTCTCAAGATCTACAATAACGTCGTTAGACACCAAACATTAGTCATAAGCACTTAGGAATCCGATTCCAAGTTAGCACTTTATCTACAGAAATTTGGGCAGCATTTCCCCTATAAATTCAAAAATCCCGAGAATTCAACTCGGCCAAATCATCAACAACAATACCAACAACCATACTAACAACATCAATGAGTAATTCAAACGCATTCTAACATTAGTAATTCTTTTCCATATGATTCGACGACATTCCATTACATTCAATTCAACTACATACTTTCAAGCTAACATCAACGCTCACAAGTTCAAGTACTAATCCGAAATCATTCAAACAAGATTCAAGAACGTTTCAAACAATCCACACAATATTCCAACAACCCAACCATTATACTACCTCACCCGAAACTTCCCAATTCCAATAGGAACAACAACAACACATTTCTTTCTTTCAAATTCATCAACTACACCAACAATCCATAACTTTAGCAACATTATCTTTATAAATACAAGAAACTATATTTAATTCACATTAGCTTCCAAAACAGCCCACACACGATTTTATCTTCAACTTAATTCATTAAACCTTTATTTACATCATAGAATCCACAACACAACAACCAAAAAATACTAAATAAAATTTAGTTCATTCCTTGTCTTAAAACAGCCCATACTCATGGCTCGACATCAACATACAAAGTTTCATGAATTTCATCCATTTCTACACACTATTCCCTCCGTTCTAATCCGTTAAAACTACGAATAAACTTGTTAACAATGAAAAGGAACCTTAATCTTACCTTAAGTGTGCAGCCACCACGTCCACCCTCTTCTTCTTGGTTGATTTTTAGCTCAAATTGAAGGCAACGCGATGTACGACACTTTTCTCTTCATGGACTTCGGAATTCGGGGCGCGGATTTTGGTCAAAATTAGTTTTTCTCTCTAGGCTCTCCTCTCACTTTTTCTCCAGGATTTTCTGGGTGTTTTGGTATGAAAAATGAGGAGAAAAGGCTGATATTTCATTTAAAAAAGTGTGGGCAATGGGCCTGACCCGGTTGGGCTCAGGTTGGGCCTGGCCCACTGACCTTTCTGCCTTAAAACGTCCATATCTCCTTAACTCGATGTCGCCTGTGAACCCACAACCTATGGTTGGAAATATATTTCAATTATATACAACTTTAGTTTTGGGAGTTTTCCCAAATTCCAAACTCATAATACCGTTTTGGCCCCTCGAAGTCAGATCACCCGAAGACGTTTTCTTAAATCGCCCTTTTGGAGGGCTTACACTCATTTTAGCTTATGGGTCCTTCTTAGGACTTGCTCAACTTCACATGTACCACCCATATATCTCTTCATATGTCCTTTATAAAATCCCGACATATGGGTCCCACCTTAACACACGGCCACTTTGGCCTTTTCATGAAATTTTTATTTCAACTTCTAGCCCCTAATTTCCCTTAATATTCCATACCAATAAAATTCATAAGCAACTTGTGCATTAAAATAAAATCCGAGGTCAAAAGTCTCAACCTCGTATCCCGAACTAGTCTTGTCCTTAACTTATCATGGTTAGCTCGAATTATCCCAATGTACAAAATACGGGATATAACAGTCGGGCCCTGTCCCGATTCATATGATTCAAGTGTTTACTCTTACAGACTTTGCAGACGGTGTCCACCGTGGTTAGTATGTTAAGATATCATGCATATAGTAAAGCGACCATGTGGCGATATGTCGGCTTGAGTTAATCGATTTTTGATTAATTGAGTATCGTTCGCA
>NW_026716369.1:0-17428 GCF_029784015.1 Lycium ferocissimum
ATAGTTGAAAGACTTAGATTATGGAAGGAGGTAGAATATGGAGCTCAATTATGAAATAATGGTGTTCTTGAATAGTAGTTTGACATGAACCATAATTCTTGAGATATTATGAGTATAATATTGTTATAAATAATATTAAGAATGTTGGAGAAGCATCATATGTGAATGAGTACAACGTTGGGTGGTAACCATAGTTATGGATGACTTTGAGAGGAGATTTTGAGAATTGAATAATGTCGAACTTGTAGAAGTTATTGATTATGGTATTATGAATGTTGTTATTGATGTTTGGGAGTTGTTATATCATATGGAGGAAGTTGTAGGAACAAAGGAAATTCTGCCCAATTTTCGTTAGCTTTAGCTTAAGCTTAAGTACATTTTCGATTATCTAATTCTAGTACGAATTCCCTTCGATTTAGAATCGTGAACATTGGAGGAAAGCGCTTAATTGATAAAGTTAGAGAGATATCAAGGTCTGTAAGGCTAGTCCCTTCTTTTTATAAGGCATGACTCCTATAATATAACTCCCTTTAACTTTCCATGATGTTCTCCTATTCCGAAAACTATGAGTCCGTGATTAATAAGAACTTCTCATGAGGTAAAGATAAGAGATATGTTATGAATATGATAATGATGATGATGAGTCTAAGTCTAGAGATTATCAAGCTCATGATATGATATTTCTACGAAGCTAATAGTCCTTATACGATTCTTTGATGTTATTCATTGTTGCTAGACTCACCTTATAATGCTAGTTCCTTCAAGGTGAGACATGATGATCATGACTACACTCTAATGGAATCGGGGGTTCTCGACCTTATGTCACCCCAATAGAGTTGTAGTATTTAATTGATTCCTAATGCATGCTTTACGATAAGTGTATATGATGATGATTACACCGTGCCTAGATGGTTGGGTAGCACCGCTAAGGCAAGCGGCTTACTACACCGTGTCTATATAGTACGGGCAGCACCACTAGTGGGCGGCATAGGATGATTAGCCCGAACGCGGGCTAACGACGTTGTTGATCCAGACAGTTTATGTGTGTATGTGTGATATGTCTTAAAGGTAAAAGTAAACTAGTGTGATTCCGCCATAAGGGGCGCGCAGTACAGTTATCCCTTCTTCTTATGCTTCTGCATTTTCTTATTATGTTATCATACATGCCTTACATACTCAGTACTTTATTCGTACTGACGTCCTTTCTTTTATGGACGTTGTGTTCATGCCCACAGGTAGGCAGTTGTCACACCCTTAATCCGATAGGGTGTGATGGGCACCCGACCCTTACCTAGGGCCGAGCGAACCCGCTGACTCTTGTATTACTCGTAGCCATACTGGGCCCTTAACCAAAACATGAGTACATAATGAAGGTTTTTCGGAAAACAAACAAGCTTTACACTTTTTCGAATCAAATAAAATTTCTAACATATAAAACTTATAATACAATGCGTAATAATACATCGGCTTACATAGCCGCGCACATAACCGGCATCTTAGACCCGCGACCTTTGTCGCAAAGTCTCTAACATAGAACATGAAACCATAACATAATAATCGACTCGGCAAGCACTCCAGGAAAATGGAGCTTGCCAATCCCATTTGGAACATCTTCTACTAATATCTTGACTCGCTTTGGTGTACACACGCGGCATGAAACGCAGCCCAGAAAGTGGGGGGGGGTCGTACGGAAAATGTGCGAGTATGTAAAGCATGGAATACATTAAACGAGAATCATAATCGGGATCGAGAAGTACGGAACGTACATAACCATCGAGAGATCATAGACTTGCCTTTAAAAACATATCTCGTACATATACATATACATATACATATAAAGCGTGTCCGGCGACCTAGCGAGGGACTCGGTAGGTAAAATTATATCATCATCATATCATCGTATCATTGAACATATATACCGTACCGGCCCCTCTAGTGAGGACTCGGTGAATAAGGTCATATAATCATCGTATCATATTATCATCATGTCATCATATCACATATATATACGTATACCGTACCGGCCCTCTAGCGAGGAATCGGTGAAGTGATCGTATACGGCGTACCCGCCCTCTAGCGAGGGACTCGGTGTACCGGCCCTTTCGGGACTCGGTGGATAACGCCCGGCCCTTTCGGGACTCGGTGAGTCATCATATGTATACCGTACCTGGCCCTCTAGTGAGGACTCGGTCGTACCCGGCCCTTTCGGGACTAGGTGAAACATCATATCATCACATGTGCACGAATACGTACCCGGCCCGGACTCGGTGAATGATGTCATAGTAGGCACGAGCGAGTAATAAGAAGCCACATACACATGCACACAATTCATCTTTGAAGCTCAACAAATAAATATGAGATCAACGCTCGTGTCACGAATCATAGTCACATTAAGCTCCTTCCGAATGTTGCGTGGAACATGTCAAATAGAGCTTCGGAATTCATAGTTACGTATTAAAATCATATGCGTACGAATTCTCATTTCATACATTTACAATTCATAGAATCAATCAAAGCAGACTATCATTTAAAAACCGAGCCAATGGTCATAGTCAAATCCAGTTTCTTTCGAATGGTACTCAGAACTTGTCAAATAGAACCTTACCATCATAGTTACGGATAGACATTATACACATACAACTCTCATTACAGATTTAACAAATAAGCAAGTAACCGTACTCGGGGGTCGAGGTGATAGTCATTTAAGTCCTTTCCAAAAAGTCGTCGGAGTAACTATCTGAGAGGAAAGTCTCGCGGGCCCACGGACAAGTATCCAACCAATCCGAGCCCGCCTATGAACGTTATAGCCTTAATACACTACGTAGAACCTCCTACGGACATATCGAAGCGATCCGAGCCTTTTTATGAAAGTTACGGACGTTCGTAGTTACCGACTCTTTACGAACACGTTCTTTTATGCACGTTCATATTTAATCATACACAAGGCATAAGAACCATAATTTAACTACGTTACGAATACGGATATCAAGAAGTACATAAGAATCATGAACATGCTCGGATCGGAGGAGTAGAGTTACCTCGGGGATCATATTATAGCCTAATTTAACTAAGACATGCCAAAGAAGGAAAGGTGAGCTTTACATACCTTGGCCGCCTTCTAAACTAATCCAACCTTACGCCTCGGCTTCTCACGATCTACCATAATGTCATTGGACACCCAACATTAGCCGTAAGCATTGAAGAACTCAATTCCAAACCATCGCTTTATCTACAGAAATTTGGCAGCATCTCCCCTATAAATCCATCAACCCCGAGAATTCAACTCGGCCAAGTCATCACAACAATACCAACATTCATATAAACAACATCCGTAATTAATTCAAAACGCATTCTAATATCAACGACCTTCTTCCACATAGTTCGACGATATCTCATTTACATTCGAATAAACCGCATATAATCAATCTAACTTCATCGATCATACGTTCAAGTATTAATCCGAGACCATTCAAACACGATTTAAGGGCATCCCAAGCAATCCATACAACATTCAAAACAACCCAAACCATATACTACTTCACCCGAAACCTCCAATTTCCATAGGGACAACAACGATACGTTTCCTTCTTCCAAATTCATCAATGACACCAATAATCCACACATTTACAACATTACTTCCATAAATTCAAGAAAACATATCAAAATCACATCAGCTTCCAAATCAGCCCACAACCCTTACAACTTCAACTTGAACCATTAGACCTTCATTTTACATCATAGAATTCACAATACGACAACCACATTATACCAAATAAAATTAGTCCATTTCTTCCACACAAAATGGTCAGCCACCATTCGGTCAACACCTCAACACACACAACTTCATGCATTTCATCCATTTCAACACATTACAACATGCTCAAAATGTCCATAACAATATCAACCAAATCACCAAATAAAAATTGTTCATCACTCCTACATGGCATCATATACTCACGGCCAAGCCTCAATAGGCAACTTCCATGCCTTTCATTCATTTCTACATATTTCAACATATACAAATCACCTATGAAAACATATAAGCAAGATTAATCTCACCTTCTCCATTCAACTTTGTCACTCGGCTAAGATGCTCCATAGCTAAAACGAATGGTTTCCTTGTTCCAACAACTACTCCACGTCGACGAGGACCTTCCAATTAGTAGGAAAGCATGAAGAAATCAATTTGTCTTGATCAAATTTGAGGGACAATTTCGGCCAGCCCTCCATGGCCGTTTGCTCCTTCTCTTTTCTTTTCTCCATTCTTCTTGAATTTTCTATGATTAAAATGATGAATTGTCTTGTTTTTTCATGACTTGCACACATATATATATACAATTAGAGGCACATGGTCATGCACATGACCGGCCCCTTTTTCTTCTTTTCTTCTTTCCTCCAATTTTTCTCCAATTTTTTAGAAATTTCCAAGAAATGAAAATAATGAAGATGACTTAATAAGTCATCTAATACTACACATATTCTTCATACATGTGGCCTATGGCCCACAAGTCATGTGTATGGACACATGGTTATATTTTTTTCATTAATTTAAGTTTCCAACACTTCACTTTTGGCCCCAAATTTTCATGAAATGTCTAACTTTCCATCCAACCAAATTCATGAGCACTTATGCGTTAAAACAAAGTCGGAAAATAGTCTTATTCTTAACTTTCCACACTTGGCTCAGAATATCCCGACGTACAAAATACGGGATATAACAGCAGTGTCACCACCCAAATCGGTGGGCCATGACTAGTGCCCAAGTTGGACACTCGTATACGACCTGTTAGATATAATCAGACTGATGCTAAGGACAATGTGAAAATCTGTAAAAGCAAGCTGTGGAATCATAATGCCTTAGATCAAAATGAACCTGTCTCCTGAGGAGCCACAGCTAACCAAAACATAACAAATATGCAAGCCGGCAAGGCGCCACTATACACCGGGACATCCAAGACTTAACTACATCGATATGGCCGACCAAACCGTATATACACAACCCACATATGTCCTACCACGGACCTCTAAGAGTATAACAAAGCCTATGTCAAAGGACCTATACCAAATGACCCAAGCTCTGGAACAATAGAGCTCTCCCGGTGGCGTGTCCTACACGGAGGATCACCAAGGCGAGTGTCCGTACCGCGGGCATGAAACGCGCCCCCGAAGAAAGGGGGTCGGATGAAAAATGTCGAGTATGTAGGCGGAAGAGTAACATACACATAGGAGTTATGAAGAAAGTCCGAGAATCATAAGCTAAACTAGCGACGAATACATCCGTATGTCCGACTATCCGAACATGTCGTATGAATGCATCCGTATGTCTTACTATACGAACATATCCGTATATCTCTTTTTACTAAAAAATGCCTCCGAGGGCGTATGATATGCAATGCATAGGTCATAGTGCTTGGGAACGTTCGGCTCGATCCCTATCACATAGAGGCCCGTCGGCATCATAATCATCATATAGGCCCCCTTCGGGCATCATAATCATCATCATTGTGCACCGGTGATCGGTGGCAATGCGTCTATAGCGCCTCGCCCTTTTCCCATACCCTATACATATATATATATATATATATATATATATATATATATATATATACGCATATATAACGCCTGCTGGTCACGGGTCAATATGCATGTATGCAAATGAATGTAATGCATAAACATAAACTAACCTTATCATGATACAATAAATGGGACCTGTGAACAGAAGGAATAATCATAATAGAGGGGTACAGGATTATCAATAACTGAGATGCTCCTAATACTTCTAAGAGTAGAGCAATATGGAGACTCGATTACTCGTTGTTCGCTCGTATCATAGGAACATGCCAAAATGAAAGAAAGGGAAAGCCTTAACATACATTCGTTCACCCTCCAATTATCTACTCTTATTCATCCGAGCTCGCAAGTTCTACATTTAAGAGGATTCACACAATCGTTAGACTCGTCGTTATACGCTAGTCTTAGTCCTCCAAATAAATCCATTTATAATGCGAAATTCGGCAAAGACCCTCCCCCCGTTTAAATGCCTAGCCCGAAATCACAATACCAACAAAACAACAACTACAACAGCACCAACAACAACAACATCATCATCAATTCCAAAATATTCCATAAAACATCCCACGCGATGTTTGTTCAATTTCTCAACCAACAACTTTATTATACAACCATTTCATCACTCTATCTTCGTAACTAACCAAAAGTAATATTAATAAGGAGAGATTCATACCTTATTTTTGTTAAAACAGCGATATCTTCAATATCCACCTTGAATCCACCGCAAAACCATACTAGAATCACATCCATGCGTTTATCCGAGCTTCGATTAATACTTCGTCGCTTGAAAATTGCTTACTTTGTGATTCCCTCTCTCTCTCTTCAATTTCTGGAAATTTCTAGCACAATCTGATGAAAAAAAGGGGTTATTACCCTTTATATAGGGTCAAATTCGGGTCGGGTTCACTGTAGCATTTTGGGTTACTGTAGCAGTACTGTAACACGCGTTTCTGCTCTGTCAGCTGAACTTATAACGTCCATAATTCTCTACTCCTATGTCCTGTCGATGAGCAGTTTGGTGCGTTGGAAACTAGACTCGACAAACTTCATTTTAGGCTTTTGTTTCACTTCAAAACACTTCATATGCTAAGAGATATTTATCCCTCAAGTTGGACCAAAATTTTCACACGAAACTTTACCCATCCTTTCTCCAAAGTCGTACTACTCCATTTCTTCCACTCATTTCCTTATAAAACCTTCCGGTATGCCTTGTATACACCCTTCACTCATTAAATGTACTTGATAATGCTTGCTTATATTTCAAAGTGGTTTTACTTAATCGTAACTCAACGTACTTATGTTTCAAATTTGATAAGTGCTTCTTTGAAGATGCGGGGTGTAACAGGCAGGGAGGTGGCCCAGATTCTTAGGAGCTACTCAGCGGATTTACAAGAGCACTCCATTATTTCGAATTTGCCATTTTTGATACATTATTTTGTGTATATACATTTTGGGCATGACGGGGTCCTATCCCGTCCTTATGTCACAGTACTCTAGTAAAGGCTCATAGGTACAGATACGTGGGTGGTAGTTGTTTCATGGATATATCAGTGTACATTTTTGTATATCATTTTGCAGCTGTGAAGGCTTATGGATATCTATGTTTCTCCTTGGAGTTTATATGTGTTCAAAACGAGTATGATGACTAGCGTAATGAGTGGTGCTTGGTAGTCAGCTCCTGGTACCCGTCATGGCTCCCTAGTCGGGTCGTGACAACAAGCGCTCCCCATGGCGATGAACTGGGTTGAATAAATCCTTTTTCAAGCAAATCCTTCAATTGTGCCTTTAGCTCTTTCAATTTTGCAGAAGCCATTCTGTAAGGAGGAATAGATATAGGTTCGGTGTCTGATAGCACATCAATAGTAAAATCAATTTCTCATTCCGGTGGAAGGCCTGGAAGTTCATCTAATAATACATCCGGAAACTCATTTATTACCGGGATGGATCGAAAAGTCAAGGGTTGTGCTTCGGTGTCATGAACTCAGACTAGATGATAAATATAGCCTTTTGCAATCATCTTTCTTGCTTTGAGGTAGGAAATAAACCCGCCCCTTGGAGACGCTGTATTGCCCTCCCATTCAAGCACTGGTTCTCCTGGAAATTGGAATCGAACTATCTTTGTTCTACAAACTACAATAGCATAACAAGAGGCCAACCAATCCATGCCCATAATCGCATCAAAATCTAACATTTCTAGTTCAATCAAATCAGCTGTAGTTTGGCGATCACATACCACAACCACGCACTTTTTGTATACTTGTCTAGCTATTACTGGATCACCAACCGGAGTAGATACCTCAAAAGGTTTAATTGGCTTGGGTTTCACCTCAATACGGCCAGCAATATGAGGAGTGATATAAGATAACGTAAAACCCGGATCAATCAATGCATAAACATCGTGAGAGAATATGGATAGTATACTTGTAACCACATCAGGGCAGGACTCAAGATCCTGTCACCCGGTTAAAGCGTAAATACGGGACTGGGGGCCACCTGAACTGGATGCTACCCCTCTACCCCTACCACGACCTGCTGAAGCCTGGGGATTCTACCCTACGGGGCGCACGGACGAAGAAGGGCCGGCTACTGATCCTGTAGGCTGGGCCCCAACTCTACTACCTATCGATGGACAATCACACATCATATGCCCAACCTGACCACAGGCATAACAAGCGTCGGAGCCTCGGTGACACGGACCCGAATGAAATCTACCGCACTGGCTGCATCGCGGTAACGGTGGTCTCCTCTGATTGGGATCACCTCCAACCTGAGAACCCGAAGCTCTCGAGCTCTGACCCTGTCCTGAATAAATGGGGCGGTCATATCTCCTGCCCGAAAATTGAGGAGGCGCACTGAAGTCGACCAGACTGCGAATATCCGGAATACACAAGCCGCTGACCCCCTCTATACTCACTACTAGCACCGGCAGATCTGGCCCTCTTGCTCTACTCTCTATCAATATCGCGCTCACCCCTTTGCGGCTAATGTTGCTCCTCTAGATTTTGGGCATGGGCCTGAATATGGGAGATGCCCATCCCCTCCTGGAGTGAAGCTGTCAAATAATCTTTGAACAAATGTGGCCCTAAGCCACTCACAATTCTATGTACCCTGTCTCCTATATCGGCTACCATAGTAGGAGCATATCTAGCCAATGAATTAAAACGGAGACTATATTTCTGAGCACTCATATTCCCTTGCTTTAGATTCAGAAACCTATCAGCTCGGGCCCTTCGAACCTCTGGTGGCAAATAGTGGCGGATGAAAGCATCTACGAATTCCTGCCAAACTGGGGGAGGTGCATTTTCCCTCTTTGAAGATATCCAATTATTTTACCATAGAACGGCGACATTCCGCAGTCTATAGGATGCCAACTCCACTGACTCTGTATATGAAGCATGTATAATCCTCAGCGTCCACAATATCTCATCTATAAAACCCTGCGGGTCTTCATCCGGCTTTGACCCAAAAAATTCTGGTGGATTTAAACTCATAAAATCACGGGCTCTGGCACTAGTGGCTCTATCACCCGAACCCGCACTCTGCTGCTGAGCCTGGGCGACAACTAGCTGTGTCAACAATTGAATAGCCTTGGTCATTTGCTGACCCGAAGCACCCGGTGGAGGCACTGGAGCTGAGGCCCCTTCGTGCTTCTCTAATACAGGCGGAGTGTGAGAGGTGTGAGATGGAGCCTCATTACGAGACTCACCCTCCTCTATATGCACTAGCGGCTCCTGCTTAACCCGCCTTCCTGCTGCAGTCTTGTCCTTCTGAGCGGCTATTGTTTTTCTCTTTACCGGCATCGCTGAAATCATAGCGCACAATTAGGGAAAGGGAAATCTTATAACACAGCTCTACCGCACGATCGATGAAGAAGAAAAACGGTCATTATTCCTAAATACCCCGCAGCCTCTCGTTTATAAGTATGGCGCACTTCACACCCATAAACAAGAATCTACTGGACACGGCTCGTAGACACACCCTAGGACGAAACTGCTCTGATACCACTTTTATCATAACCTGATTCGTAGGCCATGACGGGTACCCAGAGCTGATTACCGAGCACCACTTATCATGATGACTATCATACTCAACCTAGCATATATCATTCTCACTACAAACTTATCATGAACCAATCTACAAATACCTCCCAAAACATATATATATATATATATATATAAGCATAGGCCCACAAGGCTACAAAAAATAATGTACAAAATACAATGAAGAGGTCACATGACAACTACAACCCACATATAGGAATCTACGAGCCTCTAACTAGAATACTGGAATCATAAGGACGGGACAGGACCCCACTATGCCCCAATATGTACACAAAAGAATATGCTAAGAAATGGCGACTCCGGAGTAGTGGAGTGCTCCTGTAAATCTGCTGAAAGAGCTCCTAGATGTCTGCACCGTCTCCCTGTCTACCTGTGGGCATGAACACAGCGTCCATAAAGAAAAGGACGTCAGTACAAACAATGTACTGAGTATATAAGGCATGTACAATAGCATAATCAAGACATGAAGAAACATAAAGCTGGGGCAAACCTGTAACTGAACGCCTCTTAAGGCGGAGTCACGCATGCTAACTTTATAATAAAAATAATATCATATCATACATATATAAGCTTCCTGACCATATAGGTACAGTGTGATCATCATTAGCCCGCGTCCAGGCCTCCCGCGTCCGGGGTATAAGCTGCCCACTGCAGTGGTGTGTCTGCCTGGCCATATAGGCACGGTGTAATCATACATAAAAATAACATAAGCATGCATGAGAGTCCAAGTGAAAGCTACAACTCTATCGGAGTGACGTAAGGTCAGTAGCCTCCGATTATGTTATGAAATAGTCATGATCGTCATGTCTCACCTTGAAGGAACTAGTAGCATGAGGTGAGACTAACATCAAGAAGCAACATCACTGAAATCATAGGGATATGGATATCGATTTCATCATAGCATCATTATCATCATCATTATCATGGAACATGTCTCATCTCTATCTCATAATAAGCCTTCGAGAATCCTCAACCTTCATCTTTTAGAGTGTAAGAAGATCATGGGAATATAAAAAGGAATCACAAAAATAAGAGTCATGCCTTTGAAAGAAGGGGGCTAGCCTTACATACCTTTACACCTCTCTAAATTTATCGATTAAATGCTTCCCTCCAATGTTCATGATTCTACATTCAAGAGAATTCGTACTAAGATTAGATAACCGGAAACATGCTTTAGGTCTCACTAGCACAACTAAGAGCTAACAAAATTTAGGCAGCATTTTCTTTGTTTCTACAACTTCCTCCATAAAATAAAAAACTCCCAAAAATCAATAACAACACACACAGTATCATAATCAATAAACTTTGATAAGCTAGGCATTATTCAATTATCAAAATTCCCTCTCAAAGTCATCCACAACCATAGTTACCACCCAACATCGTATTTATTCACGTATAATGCTTCTTTAACATTCTTAATATCATTCATAACAAGATTATACTCATAACATGTCAAGAACTATCATTCGAGTCAAGTTACTATTCAAGAACACCACTATACAATATTTGAACTCCATATTCTACTTTCCTCCTCAATCCAAGTTTTTCAACCATTCAATATTATTAATAACATGAAATGATCATAAAACTCACCTTTGATGATGTAGGAATAAGCTTTGGATGAAAACACTTCACTTGGAGAAAACCCCAACTTCAACTTCAAAGAAATTTCTAGCTTCCCTTAACCCTAGTTAGCATCCTTGCACTGGATCCCACTAGTTATTGGTGTTTGATCTTTGATCTCCTCTGAATTTGTGTTAATAAGGTGTATAGAGTGTTCTAGAGGTTTCAAGAAGTGTGGAGGAAATGAGAAATGAAAATAATAACTTGGGGCTTATATTTATAAAAGAGACAAGGCTGCCCGTCATGAATTATACGGACGCTTATACAGTTCGTATAATTTTTATTTTATACGGTCCGTATAAGTGATCATATAATGCTTCCAGTGATCACCCCTCACTGTGACTATTATACGGACCATTATGCGGACCGTATAAAGTTATACGGACCATATAAATGGTCGTATAAGCTACCTTTTTCCGAAGTCATTCTCGTTGATCCGTTTGATCTCCGATCCTTATGGAACCTTCTTAACACTTGTTTAACACTTCATTAACAATCTAAGAAGCATTATAACTCTCAACATTGGCTCGTTACTTTGCAAAGCCTTCTAAAACACGACTTATACTTCGCCTCCCTCAACGAACTTTCTTCTCTTGCATCAAATGTCTTTGGAATCGTAATTAGAATTGTTAAATACCCTTTCTTACTTGTAGGGACATCATATACATCTTACCCTACGTTAGTCTATTTACCGTACAACAACATGAAATTTTTTTCGAGGTGTAACAATATTGCAGTACTAGAGGGAGTAAGGTATGAATCTCTCCTTATTCATATTAGTTTCGGTTTATTTATAGAGGTAAAACTATAAATAGTCGTACTACAAGTTGTTTAGTTGAGAAATTTGAAAAACATCGTGTGGGATGTTTTATGAAGCATAATGGTGTTAGTAATGATGTTGTTGATGTTGGTGTTGTTGTTGTGGTTGTTGGTTGTTGAGTTGTGATTTCGGGCTAGGCATATAAACAGGGGAGATGCTGCCCGAATTTCTGCAGACTTTAAATGAAATTAAATCAAAGACTTAGGATGAGAGTATGACTTGGATCCTAATAATAGTACGAGTGGTTTATATGTAGATTTACGAGCTTGGAAGGATAAACGCTGGATCGCTAAGGAGACCGAAAGGTATGTTAAGGCTAGTCCCTTTCTTTCAACAGGCATGACTCCCTTCTTGTGTATCCATACATGTTTTCCATAATGTACTTATCCCCAAAAGTTAGAGATTCATGATTCCAAGAGTTTCTTATGACGCTAAAATGAGTATGTTTTATGAAGACAATGGTGATGATGATGATTCTATTTCTAGAAGTTTCAAAGCTTATGATTTTGATGCTATTATGAGATTATTGAGTTTATTTCATGATTTCCTTGAATTTCTCATTGTTGTTGATCTCACCTTATGAATTGTTCCTTCGAGGTGAGATATAGCAATGATGATTATTCCATAAAATAAATCGGAGGTTACCGACCTTACGTCACTCCTATAAAGTGTAGCTTTTAATTCGGCTCTCATGTATGCTTTATAAATATGTATGTATTTTATTAACACCGTGCCTATATGGCTGGGAAGTATAACACCGCCCCACCCAATAGACGGCCGGGCAGACACACCACTGCAGTGGGTAGCTTATGCCCCGGACGCGGGCTAGTGATGATAACACCGTGCCTATATGGTCGGGCAGTTTACTTGTATATATTTATGATGTTGTTAAAAGTTAAAGTTAGTATGCATGATATCCGCCTTAAGAGACAATCAGATGTACAGGTTATCTCTTTACTTCATGTTGTGTTTCATGTCTCTTATGATATTATTCATGCCTTACATACTCGCATTAATCGTTCGTGCCCGACGTCCTTTCTTGTGGATGCGTTCATGTCGTAGGATCGGGTAGCTAGCCGACAATCCGGTAATAAATAGGATCTCCCCTCGGCGCCGATCGGGCGTTCCATAGGTCACAAACAAAAGGCCCCTTTTGGTATGCTATCTTGATATGTGGGTATGATAGGGCCTTGTCCTGTCTTTTCTACAGTTTATATTCCATAGAGGTCTGTAGACAGTTGCATATAGTGGGAGCGTCATGCAGCTTTGTGGTCTCTTATTTTATGTATAGTACATGTAGTGGCCATGTCAGACCGCGTTGTCATCCTTTGCACGTTTGTCTATATACATCTCTATGTGCATAATTTATGAGTTTTTGAGGTAAGGTTTGTCACATAAATTTTACAACAGATGTTATCGTTCAAATATAAGTTAGAAATAGGCCACCAGTTTGTTCAGCACATGGCAAGTACGAGTTTAGGGGTGCTTGGTCAGTAATGATCGGGCACTTATCATGGCCCATTGGTTTGGGTCGTGACAATATATTGGACCGGGTTGCACGTACCGCAACATGTATTGAACTGGGTTGAACATTCTGCAACAGACATTGGATCGGGCTATACTCCGTAGCAGGTACATAGACTTCGAGGGTCCCTCATGGGTCATGACTATAGAGGCGTGGAGGTATTCTTCTCAGAGCATGTGTGTATCATTGCATCGCGCGTGCATTCATATTTCATTCACTCATACATCTGATTTTGTTTGTGGTTATTTATTGTATTGTACGGTGCGCGTGGACATTGACTTCCTGGTTGATTACTGATTTGAGATCGCCGAGTGCCTAATTAATACATACTTGGGGATTGATGGACTCGAGGAGCAGAGACTTTCTCCTAGGCTATGACTTGAAGTTACGGAGTATTATTGTTGGTTGTACTGGTGTTTGTGGTTATTCTGAGGAATTGTGGGAAACTTGGCAGACTTGTGTTTAGGTGTTTCACCATAGGCTATGATTCGTCTATTTGAACTTTATGTACTTGAGTTGTTATTCTTGGACTGTGTGTTATTTATACTTGATTGAGAGCATGTCTATTCTTCAGTCTCTTCCTTTATATATGTTAGCTAACTGTTGTCGGCCTATGATGCCTACTCAGTCTATGTTGTTTGTACTGATGCTACCTTGCTACACTCCTTTTCGGGGTGTAGAGTGTGTGACAGGTTCTATTTCTGATCCTCGAGAGTGCTTTCCCGAGACGGTGTTGTTGGAGACTTAGGGTGAGCTACAGCCAGATCTGCAGCCCGGGTTTTCATTCTTCAAATACTTGTCCTCTACTTCCAGACAGTATTCCTTTGATGTTTTGAGCCTTGTATGGCAACATTCAGATAGTTCTTGCTATATATTCAGACCTATGTGTTTATTAGTAGCTTTTGTACGAACTTAGACCAGATGCCTTGGGTAGAATATATATTCTGCACTTATTCTCTTTAAATTGATAATGAGATTTATTATTAATTACATTGTTCTTCCGCATTTATAGTTTGTATGTTGGGTAAAGGGAAGGGTTCGCCTAACAAGGTGGGAAGTGGTAGGTGCCCGCACGACTGAGCGATTTCTGGTCGTGACAGTTGTATTCAGGTTGTCGTTGTAACTTTTATTCAAGTTTTATACCTAAAAACTCTTGTACTATTCTGACCAGATCCCTTGGGTAGTTTATGTATTTCCGCAATTATTACCTTTATATGATATTTGAGACTCAGAGCCCATTTGGATTGGCTTATAAGTAGCTGAAAATAGCTTATAAGCTGTTTTCAACTTTTTTGAGTGTTTGGCTGGCCAGCTTAAAGCCATTTTGTGGTTAAAATAAGTCTTAAAAAATAATTGGGCTCATTTAGCTTAGCTTAACTAAAGAAGTTTATAAGCTGAAAACAGCTTATAAGCCAAAAAAAAAAAAAAAGTTGGGCTACCCCAATTTTTTTTTTTTTTTTTTGTTGCTTATAAGCTGCTTTTTTGAAGCCCATCCAAACAGGCTCTTATTAGCAGTTATATTATTCTTCCGCATTGATAGATTGTTGTTGAGTAAGGGAAGGGTTCGCCCACCGGGGGGTGTGGGTGTTACACCTCGGAAATTCCGGATTCGTTGTCTTGTGACTGGACTAACATCAGCTAAGGTGATTATGAAATCCTTACGAGATTAAGGGAAGTATTAGATAGCTTAAAGTGCACCATAAGATTTCAAAGTTGTATGAATGTGAGCCTAAGTTCGTTGAAGGAAGTGACATGTAAATCGTGTTCGGAAAGGTTTTCGCTATAAACTAACTTACCAGCATTTATAAAAAGCAAAAACTTTGTTTGGGGATTAGATAACATTATAAAAGCGAAATTAAAATTAATAATTACATAAAAAATTAAAATAAAAACATAACAAACAAGACACAAGCGCAATAGGGACTCTATTGCAACTAGTTATATTAAAAGTGGGAAGTCTTTTAGCAAAAGTTAAATTACTAAAATGCCCGTAATTTAATTAGATACACTACGCAATTAAAAAAAAATAATATAACGGGTTGATATTCTTTCTCCTATATAACAAGTGCTAGTGCACAGCTGAAGCAGGCACCACTTCGTTGACATGCCTGCTTCTTTGGAGGGCATTTTCGTCACTTCACAAGGTCATTTGATTGGAAAAGTTGTTCTTGCAGATTTGTATTATGCCACGTTGCCAGCTTACATTTTACGGTGGGGCCACAATCTGTTCTTCTTCCGTTTCACTCCCCTACATTCTTTGGTGTCACTATAATGGGAGTGCATATCTCTTCTTTTCTATTTCTCTTTTTTTCTTTTTCTTTTCTACTTCTCAAATTAAAATATATTTAATCTACACTGCTTAAAAAAATAAATTTATTGGGAAAAAAATGTTACACCTCGGAAAATTTCCCGTTGGTACGCAAGTGGATGAACTAGTGATGAGAGCGAGGAGTGCGAGTGTATAATGTTTCGTGGGCAATATATGTAAATGGATGGGAATGAATAGAATAAAAAGACTAGAAATGTGAAAAGTTGAAAGTTGGCAAAACTGCCCAGTGGTCGTGAAGTCCAAATACGGACCGTAAAGTGGAATACGGTCCGTAAATAGCCAAGTCGTAAAATGGCATGCAAAGGTTTCAACTTTCCGGTGGAGAAATGGTTAAATACGACCTGGTGGACGGACCGTAAAGTGAAATACGGCCCGTAAACCATGGTCGTAAATCACCATGCATGCAGCCAAGGTTTCTGGTTCTGCTTAAGGTTAAAGACGACCACGAAGGACGGCCCGTAAAGTGGAATACGGACCGTAAACCTCCATGGACGACCACTGTTCGCCTCAGCACAGATTTTGAATTCATTAAATATGAGGACCAAGACTTATTTCATTTCATTTCTACACTACACCACTTCTCTCTAGAATCTCTCTCTACATTTATTACACAAGTTTTCAAGGATATTTGAGGATCAACAACATTAAATAAGTGAATCAAAAGTAAAGGAAGTCATCAAAGATCATCCAAGTCAAGAAACCCAAATGGAGAAAAGCTAGGGTTTTGCTCAAAGAGGAGTATTAGCAACCAAGGCTTGTTCCTAAAACATCTAAGGTAAG
Source organism: Lycium ferocissimum (assembly GCF_029784015.1). NCBI lineage: Eukaryota > Viridiplantae > Streptophyta > Magnoliopsida > Solanales > Solanaceae > Lycium > Lycium ferocissimum. The sequence continues at coordinate 16,710 of NW_026716369.1, forward strand.
GTTCATGATATTTATATATTGTTTAAGGTATTTGGGAGTTGAAATACTTGGTCATTAAAAGAGAATAGCAAATGGGTTAGGAATGATGAATAGTGCCGTTTTGAGACATAGTTGGAATTGAATCATGAATGTTGTTGGGTTGTGATATAAATATGTTGTAAATGACCTATAGAACATGAAATGAGCATTGGATACGAAAGAATACGATGACGGATTTTTAGTCATGATTATGGAAAATTGAGGTGAATTATGAAATGCGAATCATATGAATGAATGATGATTGTTGTTAATCATATTGTGATGATTATTATGAATGTTGGGAATTGATATGGAATATGGCGGAAAGTAGCATAAACAAAGGAGACGCTGCCCAAATTTCTATAGCTTTAGTAAGTATGTTTTCACGATTTTATAGCTAATGACGATACGAATTCCATTGAAGGTAAACGAGTGCATTCAAGGAGCACAACAAGCGAGCACTAGAATAGTTAAGTGGCAAAGGTATGTGAGGCTAATCCTTTTTCTTCTAAGGCATGAGTCCTATGGCATGAATTTCCTCTTTTACTATGAATGTTCCATCTCTAAGAGTCCTCTCTCATGAATAGCTATACGAGATAAGAAATATAAGATGAATACGAAAATGATGATAGCAAGCTAAAGTCTAGAAATGCTATAGCCTATGATATGATGCCTCTAAGAAGCTAATGATGACTTTTATG